>NC_056579.1:17745434-18045434 GCF_018340385.1 Cyprinus carpio | reverse complement strand
TCACTCAGAGGGGGAAGAAACCGCAGCGCGGGCTTCTGAGCCTCAAAAACGAGCTCTAGATCTAGGGAATGCGGGTGGAGATAGGAAGAGCCATCTCCAACCCGTCCACCAGATCATGTGCAATCCCCACGATCTTAGTCGCCGCCGTGCCTCAGCAGCAGCAGGACCGGAATCGCAAGACCACGGGCACTCCTCGGAGCATGCCTGGCGAGAGCAGAGTGCTTAACAGCGGGAAAAACACAATCAGCCCCCTTATTTTTTCAGAGAGCCGACTGCGAGCTACGCTGTACATTAATGCTGCTCATTATAATATTAGGCATAATATGCTTGTGTAACTGCTTGTGCAACTGATGCTTGTGCAACTGGCGTTTGTGCTACTAAGAGCTTATCGACTCCCTCCATATCAATCACCTCGGAGAAAGACAAGCGAAGCGTCACACCCGCTCCTTGGGGGGGAAGGACAGCAGCGTGGGCTTCTGAAACCCAGAGAGCGGGTGCCAGATCTGGTGGTTAAGGAAGAAGATAGGGACTCGCTCGTCTACATTCCCTCCACCGGATCCATATGCGAAACCCACGAGCATAGCCGACACTCCGCCTCAGTGAAAACGGGGCCAGCACTGCGAGAAATGCTAGTGAAAGCTCCCTCCTCAAAGAGAGCCCTCTAAGGGCACAGCAAAGCAGTAACAGAATGCTCTCTCTGAGCCCTCGAGAGCTGACTCTGCGTGCTTCGCTCCCAAGCAGACAACACACAAACTGTGTGTGTCCCCACCCAAAATATAGCATGGGCAGGGAGGAACACACAGCCTGAATGCTGCCCGCTTGCCCAAATGCGTCTTTTGACTGAAGCTTTGACTTAATGGAGCTTATAAGTGGACAGACAACACTAAATAAGACTCACAACGGATAGCAACTGACACACACCCATAGCGCTATCTGAATGACATAAAAGCTGACGCCGGTTCCCCATCATGTGCTTTTATAGCTTCCTGGTCGCTACGTCACCCACCTATGACGTCTCGCCCTTTCACTGGACTGATTACACATGTGATTCAGAGCGTGGTCTCGCTGAAGGCATTCCCATAGCGTTTCCGACGCAGCTCGAGTTCCTGAAGAGGAACTTCACTGAGCAATGGTAAATGTGACAGCACCTTCACTGTTTTTAACAAAAATAGCAGCCAGTACTTAAGTTAGTATTTCATTCCAAACATCAAGAATAAGCTTTCCGGTGCTTGCTCTTGGACTATTGCTCAATGTGGCAACATTTCCAGGTCAAGGGTCACTAACTGCACTGGCACCCTAAGTAATATATGTCTGTCTATGACGCAAGCCCACAACTCAATGTCTAACAGAGGGCTCTTCATATTCCATTCCCTCAGAGTGTGTGATCATGCAATATGAATCTGACCGTCACAATTCCATGCAACAAAGAGGCATTATTAGATGAGGTAAAGATTCACCATAACTCCATAATAACATTGTTATATGTCAACAGTGATCCCTGAAAATAGCACGGTTACACAACAGCACATTTTCCATCATCCTGTTGACTTACAATTTCCTATAATTTACTGTTGTATCATATTTTATCTTATCCTTTTTCTTAATCATTGTGGTGTACGCAACCCCACTTTGCTAAATGGCCAAAAACCAGCATTCATAATATTTTAAGTTTTAATAGCAGCATCATTTATATATCTTTTGTAAGACTTTCTTCAGGGCTTGTGAGAATACATTGTATTAAACTCCCAGTGGGGTTTTCATGTGCACAGCAGGGTATTTATACATTGAGGCTGCCATGTTTTATGGCCACAAAAGTAATTAACTTAATATAGCTCACTGTTCATATTTCATTTGAAGCTGCATTTGATCTGCTCTTGTGCGCCATCAAACTGACTTAACCGAACAAAAGCTTGTTTATGTTTTTGAAGTTTAGAAGAACATTACAGTAACCAGAGAAACTAAGTGGTTAAAATTATATTAGCATTAGCATCATCAATGATTTCAGGGATAAAAATGAGGAGCATTAATCAGGAGGAGACAGGATACAAGAAGAAAGATGGTGGCATATTTGTGATATAGCCGAAGCCCTGAAAATCATATTAAACAACAGAGAGGATGCTAGTTTAGCTAACATTATTGGCAGCTAAGTTTCACATCAAAGCTCTCCCCTTTTGATATATATATACACACATACACGCACATTATTTAGTAAAGCTTCTGAACACCTTTAGTTTTAGATTTTATTTTATTATTATTATAAAATAAAGCTACATTGGGTGTTTTTAGAATAAAAAATACAATCCTAAAATACTTTGTATTATCTTTTGCTGTTCATTACATGTTTATTAAGTTTATTATAATAACCTGATTAAATTTCAAGTGTAAGTTCTGTTTATTGCAGCCATGATTTTAATAAAACAGTCAAAGCCCTGAAAATCATATTAAACAACAGAGAGGATGCTAGTTTAGATTTATTTTTTGTCACTATTTTACATAAGCTGAAAATGGTTTTGTACATTTTAATAAAAAGATATAAAAGCTTATAAATTACACACTTCACCTTTAACAACTACTAGCAATGCATTTAAATTCCAAAGCTGTAAATAAGGATTACTGATTTGGTTTATTAGCTATAATTTACCAGCTGGTATCATCTTAATTTTTTATACTATAGTGGTTGTACTTGTTTACAATGGAGCCATATATCGACCTTTTCATTAACCTCTTATAAACTGAGGTCCTTGTAAGACTTTAAACAAGATTGGACACGTTAGGGATGAAAATGAGGAGCATTAATCAGGAGGAGACAGGATACAGGAAGAAAGATGGTGGCATATTTGTGATATAGCCGAAGCGGTGAAAATCATATTAAACAACAGAGAGGATGCTAGTTTAGCTAACATTATTGGCAGCTAAGTTTCACATCAAAGCTCTCCCCTTTTGATTAACCTCATATTTCATAACTTCAACCTTTTGGGAAAGCAGAGTCTAAACATTGCCACTGGCTGTTGGATTATGAGCATCTCTTATTGCCTTTCTGCTCATGAATATTCAATGAAATACAATGGGGGGGGGGGGGGGGGGGGGGGGGGGGGGGCAACCTAAATGTAGAAATTTGATGGTCTTCCCAGACAGTCTCTCCCTGCATGGGACAGCAAGAGGGGATTTCTCTTGTGCTTTGCTGCTTGTCTGTGATTACTGTCTTGCAGGTGGTCAGCCATTCAGTGAGCAGCGATGGCTGGGATGCTAATTGTTTTCTTCTGCCCCCTGATGACAAGACAGTGTGTTTCCTTCTGCATTTGCATTTCTTTTTGTTTAAGCCCTGAATCCTCTTCATTCCAGAGAAACCAGTACTGCCTCATAACTGCATTGTGCTATTGTTTTCTTCTGCCCCCTGATTAAACATTTTATTTGATTTTGTATTAGAAATTTTATTTTTTTTTGGAGTTTAAATTTTTTGAGGCCTTTAAATTGATGGATCGCCCCACAATGAAAACTGTCATCATTTATCATTTACTCACGGGACTCTATTTTTCTGTGAAAAAGAAAAAGAGATGTTTCACAGAATGTCCACACTGCTCTTTTCCATACAATGAAAGTGAATGGTAGCCTGGAGCTGTCAAACTCCAAAAACATAATAAAATCACCATAATAGA
Organism: Cyprinus carpio; assembly: GCF_018340385.1. Classification (NCBI taxonomy): domain Eukaryota; kingdom Metazoa; phylum Chordata; class Actinopteri; order Cypriniformes; family Cyprinidae; genus Cyprinus; species Cyprinus carpio. The sequence continues at coordinate 18,041,778 of NC_056579.1, read as the reverse complement.
TGGTGACATGAAGAAATGAGGGTGAGTAAATTAAAGGGATACTCCATCCCAAAATGAAAATTTTGTCATTATTCACTTACTGTACCCCCATGTCGTTTCAAACCCGTAAATGCTTTGTTCGACTTCAGAAAACAATTTAAGATATTCTGGATGAAAACAGGGAAGGTTGAGACTGTCCCATAGACTGCCAAATAAATAACAGTGTCAAGGTCCAGGAAAGTATGAAAAGCATTGTCAGAATACTCCATATGCCATCAGTGATTCAACCGTAACGTTATGAAGGGACGAGAATACATTCTGTACACAAAGAAAACAAATATAACAATTTTATTCAACAATTCCTCTCCTCTGTGTCTCTCCAAATCAGTGTAGCGCAATTTTGGCAATTCTGCTCTTCCATATCAGCCGAAAGCTTTTACGGGTTTGGAACGACATGGGGGTGAGTGATTAATGACAAAATTTTCATTTTTGGGTGGAGTAAACCTTTAAGACTATAATTGTTTTAATTGTATAAAATTGATTCCATTTTCATTTTACAACCATTTTAAAATACTTTATATTTCAATATATGAATATAGTCTAAAACATTTAGCTAAACATTAAAGTAAGTATTTTTTTTTTATTGTATAAAAGGAAATGATAGTGTGATCTCAGTCATTGTAAGATATGTTTTTTTTTTTTTTTTTTTTTTTTACCAAAGAGATTTCAAAATTTTTTTTTTTTTTTTTTTTTTTTACCAAAGAGATTTCAAAACATTTTACTCCAATAAGATCGCGTATCGCGAATCAGTTTGATTCAGATCGGACTCCCAGCGTGTATCCGAATAATTTGAAGATCGGAAATGTATCGCGAACATGTCAGTGTCATTGAATCAGTTTAAGACTCCCAGCCAAAGAAAATAAACTATGTGAGGAGGAGGCTATAAAAGTAGCCGAAAGTCTGAATTTGGATCATAGATCAGTCATGACATGTGTCATGACGTTTGAGCGAGATTGTGTTAACAACATGTTTTTTACAACATGGTTTACCATGAACAAAGAACAAAGACGCTTTGCACTCTTGTGTGGTGTTTTGTTTTTCCAGTTATTTTTCCTTCTCATTCAACCACTTCTCTTTCAAGTGCTGAAAGGGAAATAAATCTTTTAATGATATTGTTTGAAGCATCCATAAAGAAGACAGATTGCTTTGAACTAATATTTGTGTTTTTGCTTTGAATTTTTCAAACCTGAATTTTTAGAACCTATATATATATATATATATATATATATATATATATATATATATATATATATATATATATATATATATATATACACAACACACATATATATTTATTATTATTATGCTTTGAAACATTTGTTAATTTACCTCAGTGCTGTAAATATCACAATATCACTATGAGAGTGAAGTCAAGTCTCCTCATATTGATATTTTTTACTGCTAGAGGAGGTTAGGTTGGTAAACACAAAGGTAGCTGTATTAAAAGCTTTGTGTCAAACATGAATCATTCTGTGTCAAGTATGAGTAATTTTAACTCAACCTGAGCTTCATTTTGACCTCAATATTATCAGTCTTGCTTTGAAAGCTTGTGTTATTAGCTTGTCAAGTTACACATTTAAAGTTTTTGCAGCTTCAGTCATTGAAGCTACTTAAACTATTTAAATAGCACTTTAGAGGCTCAATTAGAGTGACAGAACAAAACAGCATTTGATAAATTAACATCTGATGAAAAACACGGATAACACCAATAAAACTTGCCAACTACGAAATCTGAAAATCTGCAGAGAAGAAATCGTAGAAATCATATTTATTTGCTACTTACAGTAGTGCCTAAAACACTGATCCAACTAACTTTACAAAAATTAGCAAATCCAGTAATTCATTTTTTCATAGACTGTCACTACTTTTAGTTACTGTAGTTTCTCCCCAGCATTGAACATGTAATGCATTTTATACCAAACCATCAGTCAGCAGATCACCACTCAGGTCAAGAGCTGACAAAGGGGAATGTGAGAGAGCAGGTGAAGATCAGCACATTGGTTTCTCTAACAAACCCAGGGGACAAGCTGTTTGATGAACCACCAGCGTTCTGTAGTGTGCGTGACAGAGAGCAGCAGATGAGAGAATCTATGAGATTTGAGTAGTGTTTGTTTTGTGTGACAGCAGTCATGACTCACAATCCTTCTGAATCTCTCATGTTTAACCCTTGTGAGATGCATATCTTTAATTCTGCCTTCCTCAATGGACCAGAGCACACACTTCATCCATCTGTCCATCTGCCATTTTTTCTGCCAGGTTTTTCATCAATCCACTTTTATCACCAACCCATTGTCCACAGATTCATTCTCTCTCTCTTTCTCTCTCTCTCTCCTTGCTGGAAAATCCAGCTTTAAGAACATGGTAGCTGGTTGAAGCTGGTGCCATTTAGTTATTCTAAGCTGGTTATTGGCTGGTCCTAGCTGATAGACAACAGCTACTGGACCAGGTGACACTAGGTGAAAGTAGCTGAGCTTGTTTTTGGAACATGGTCAGTACTACTATATACTACTGTACCATGTCAGACTAGCTCAAAGTGGTCCAGCTGGTTTTCGGAAACTAATAGCTGGTTTCTAGTTGCTTTAAGCAAGCCATCAGTTGGTCCCAGTTGGTAATTAGCTGCTGCTCGCTGATCAACTGTACTGGACCAGCATCAAATCAGCTGCCAGCTGGTCAGGATGTGTGTGTTTTTACATTTTAGCTAGTTTTTAGCTGGTTACCTTGTCCATTGGTTGGTGTTAGCTGGTGCAAACTGGTAAATAATCTTGGACCAGCACCAAACCAGCTACCAGCTGGTTAAACTTGCCAGTTAGTGCAAGATGGTAGATGATTTGGGGCCTTTAACTACCTAGTTACCAGTTAAACATACTAGTTTAAGGTGGTCCAGCTGGTTTTAGGAACATGTTAGCTGATTTCTAGTTTTAGTTTGTTAAGCTGGCCATTGGTTGGTGTAAGATGGTTATTAGTTGGTGGGAGACCATGTTGGACCAGTAACAATCCAGCTACCGATTGGTCATCCCACCATAAAGTGGTCCAGCTGGTTTAAGGAACATGGTGGCTGGTCAATCAGTTTGTAAAGACCAGTTTGGACCAACTAATGATCAGATTGAACCAACTAATGAACTGCTTAGAGCAGCAAGAAACCAGCTGCCACATTCCAAAACAAAGCTAGCAGCATAAAATGGATTGTCCAACAGGGGTTACATTAATCCTCATCCAATCACAGACCCTTTAAAGAAACACTCAATTACTCTGTGTCGTATGCTTGTTTTTAGTGCACTGTGTGAATTTGAAGTTGTTGGTACATCAATCTTATTATCAGGCCTCCAGTGTTGATGTCTTCATTCACTTTCTCAAACCCTGTTTCATTACTGTTACCCTCTATTCCTTCCCTGTTTATCTCTTTCACTGCATGTATTTGCTGCTTTTCATTTAGTTTAACTTTGAGATAAAGAGGTTTTTGCGACTGAAGCTTGCAGCAATCTGTGGAGCGATGCTCTAATGGTCTACACTACATACTGGTGTTTCCTGAAGGTTATCAAGCCTCATAGTGCATATCTGCATTGCCATTTCATTTAAGATGAAGCTCACTGTGTACAGTTAGACTGCCTTTGCCTCAGTGCTTATCGGCTTAGTTTCTAAACCGTTCTATCATCAAAAAAAAAAAAAAACAATTGTTAGGCACAGAAGTTTTGCTTCTGAGAACTATTAATTAAAAAAAAAAAAAAACACAGGGATCTACTTCCACATTTGGTATTAGTCACTGGCTGATCTCATGCTGCATCTCAAACCTACCTAAGTCAAGGTCCAGGTTAATGAATAAAATATGGTGAGATGTTGGATTTTACCCATGTTCTTCCACTTTTTTAAAAATTTAATCCTGTTGCCCAAAACTGTGAGCCAAGGGTCAAAAAATCTCTGTTGTGAACCTTGAGGCCTTTACAGAAACATCTCTGCATTGTAATTTCTTCACTACAGCTTAGTTCCTTCAATGTTTGAAGTACTGTATATGCTGTACCCAGAAGCACTAGACCTAGGAATTCAGAATAGATTTTGAAATTCATATTAAAGTTTTAAACATATTTTTTTTCCTCTCTTTTTAGTGATTGTCGTGTATTAACATATGTACCTTCTGTTGGTGAGTCTAGTTTGTTTTAGTCAAGTCTGTTCATACCTCGTCAAGTCTGTTTTTATATTTGGATTTTGGATTGCACCTTGTAAATAAACTGCACTTGGGTTCATCTACGCTCGCCTTCAGTGGACTCTTTACATTAGTTTAGATTGTAAAATGTTATGAAGTGCAAAGCATAAGCTTGAAACATATCAATAAATAATTCAAGATATTTGTGAAAAGAAAATACTTTTTTTCTTGAAAAATATACAGTATCTCACAGAAGTGCGTACACCCCTCACATTTTTGTAAATATTTTATTATATCTTTTCATGTGACAACACTGAAGAAATATCGCTTTGCTACAATGTAAAGTACTGAGTGTACAGCTTGTATAACAGTGTAAATTTGCTGTCCCTCAAAAATAACTCAACACACAGCCATTAATGTCTAAACCGCTGGCCACAAAAGTGAGTACAACCCTAAGTGAAAATGTCCAAATTGGGCCCAAAGTGTCAATATTTTGTGTTACCACCATTATTTTCCAGCACTGCCTTAACCCTCAGTCCTCTTCTACTCCTCCATGACGACATCAGAGACCTTGCGCTCCTCCACCTTCCATTTGAGGATGCCCCACAGATGCCCCATAGGGTTTAGGTCTGGAGACATGCTTGGCCAGTCCATTACTTTTACCCTCAGTTTCTTTAGCAAGACAGTGGTCATCTTGGAGGTGTGTATGGGGTCATTATCATGTTGGAATACTGCCCTGTGGCCCAGTCTCTGAAGGGAGGGGATCATGCTCTGCTTCAGTATGTCACAGTACATGTTGGCATTCATGGTTCCCTCAATGAACTGTAGCTCCCCAGTTACTGACTAGTAGACCATGCTAATCAAGGGCCCTGCTGCAGAAAATAGGTCATTACAGGTTAAGTCTACCAGTCCTCATCCAATGGTAGTTCCTGTCAGCTGTTCAACCACCTAAACTGGCATAAATTATCTAATACAAAAATTGCTGAAAAAGAGGTGCTCTACCAAAAGAAGAGGAGGTGCAACCAAAAAAAAATAAAAAATCATGTATCACTCACTCTTGAAGAAATCCATTTAATCCAAATAAAGTTGGATTTCTTCAAGAGCGAGTGTTGCACCATTTCTGATTGACATAAATTAGCTAATAACCAGCTAGAAATTAGATACCATATTCAACAGCTATTACTTTAAGCTGGGATTTTCAGTAAGAAAGTGAAGTCCTCTGGGCCTTTGGTTTAATTGTTTTTGCTTTGATGAGACAGTACCGGAGAAAGATGACAGGGCAGCTGTTTGGAGTTTACCGAAGTGAGAGATATCATCATCTCCCCTGTGCAACACTGCTAAAACGGTAGTCAGCTGCTTCTTTGCTAACTTGTGAATGTGGAAATAGGAAAAAGAAACTTGAGTGGATGAAAGTGTTTTCTGTTAAGAGATTAAATCATGCTTCTCCATCGTGACTTATCCTTTATCAGTGTTTCTCGCACTCAACCTTATCTCTATTTTTGAGCAGAAAGCCCTATTAACACACAAGATATTGACCCTGAAACAGGACCTGTAACACACACATCTGTCAAATAGCTCTTAGGTAGATTCCAGGCACTTCTAGTTCCCCAATCTCAATTTCACAAGTTGTTACATTGTGAAATGTGTCATTCATAATGCATTTAAAGTTCTTCTCTTCTGAAAAATAAGTACATTTAAGCAAACTAAAAAAAAAGAGTACTTGTCATGGATATAATATACTTTAACAAAATATAAGGTACTATATGGGGGGGGGGACAAGGGGGAGGTACCAGTGGAAGACAGACCCCCGGGGAGGGGGCTGGCAGACAGAGACCACAGAGGGAGGAGACGATGGAGGGAGGAGCCAGGGAGGAGACAGAAGGAGCTTGGAGCAGGAGGAGCCCAGTAGGACCTAGGCCACAGCCATAACCGTGGCCCTGGTGGAGCCGACGGATGGAGGATCCATGGAGGACAAGTGGTCGCTGACTACAGGGGGCTGACAAACGGCAGCAGAGCAGGTGGTGGAGGAGCCCGAGGCAGAGACGGAGAGCCAGAGCGACAGAGGACTGAGGTGGAGCCAGAGGGATAAGGCAAAGCCAGAGGAGTGGAGTCCCGAGGCGCAGGATTGTAAGCTAGGAGGCATGGTGGAGCCGACGGGTCAACGGGCCGAGGCGGAGTGCAGAATCAAGGAATCAAGGGAGACTCCAGCCATGGCGACGGAATCAATGGAGACTCCAGCCATGGCGACGCTGGAGGATGTCAGTCCCGCGGAGCTCGCACCGCAATGATGGTAGGCTGAGGGCAAGCAGAGGGGCTACCAGACGACAGCGGTGGAGGAGGCAGGAGCGGAAGGGAGGGCGAGCATCTTCAAGGAGCGGGCAATGGAGGGCACATTCTAGGAGTAGGCACTGGAGGACACTTTCTAGGAACAGGCACTGGAGGACACCTTCTAGGATCGGTCCCTATAGGATCGGCAGCCCCCTAAGGGGTGGACAAGGATACCAAGGACAAAGGAGGGCTGGACGGGACCAGCAGAGATGGCTGAGAGAGGAGTGAGGAGAGAGGGCAGTTAAATTTCCAGTTCCGATTCCCAGTCAATGAGATTCTCTCCTCATTTTGGCTCTTTTGGCGCTCCATAGTCAGCTCACCCTCAGCCGCGGTGCAGGGGACAGAGCTCCTCTCCATGCTTACACCATCCGTGGCTTTCTCCGTCGTTGCAGGCGCTGTTGCCGGCTCTCATATACCTTGACTGATGTCTTCAGCAGCACTGGCTCCGCGGCAATCCTCAGCACTATCGCTCCATGCTGCAATGACTCGTAGAGGCGTAATCCCTGGGAACCAGCGGGGAATGGAGATCCATTTCTCGCCAATGTCCACTCCACGAAGGCGGCGAAATTCGCTAGGGGACCGTCCTTGGACAATGGCGCTCTGTATGCAATGTTTAAACTGGAATCGTAGAACAGTCTAGTGTGGGCCCCGAGCGATTTCTCCCCCTGCTCCAGCAGGAGGTATTCCGGGCAAAGGAGGGGATCCATAACAACACAAGGGAAACAAAAGGAATGAGGAAAACCAGAAAACAAACGGAGGATAGACAAATTGAATTTAAACTGTATAAGGTCGGGTCTTCTGTCACACTACGCTGCAGGAAGGAACACAGAGCCGTGAATAATCGCAAGAGTCTTTATTAATCCAACACAGGGGGTAAATACAACATGGGGAACAGCTGGCTAGCCAGTTCGTTAAAAGAGTAATAATGTATGGCACATGATGGTGTTTATTTGCACATTTGAATGGTATTCTTTTACTGTATGCTGAAGTCTTGTCATCACGCACATTGTGTTTTGTATAACAGTCCGAGTTCTGTGTGCTGTACTTGCGTACAGTATGCTTCTGGCCTTATAACATGAAGTGGGAGTGTGTAAATGTGGGAATGTGTAGGTGGATGTTGAATGTGAGACACAAAAGCTTCCTGAATCTTCCCATCTTCAATAGAAGTTAATATGTTAGCGCTAATACTGCTTTCAGTGTTTCAATAGAATAACTCATATGAAGCTTTGTGTTTTGTATAATTAACTGAATGACAGTTTGTAATATGAAAATGCCACAAAGGGCTGGCACTGATATTGTTAGTCTTTACAAAAGGTTTTCACATCTTTGTTTTCTTGCTGAATGAATAGGAATGTGTCATAATGGGGATAATGGACTTTGATGAAAGGATTAAGCACCTTTTCAATAAGCACCTATCCCACATGTTCATTAGCGCATTGTGTGAAATGATTTTCCAGAAGAACCAGAATAAAGGTGCCTGTTTAAAGCATTTGGTGGAACAAACAAAATCCAAGTGCGTGGTTGATGTGTCGCTGTTGTCAAAGGATGAGAGAGGGATGAATGTGTGAAGAAGGGATAGAGACGCCTGCAACAATAAGCTTCCATGTAGTTATCTAATTTCACCTGTGAGAGTGTGATTTAAAACTGTATTACACTACGGTGGCCTCAGAAAGAACATTGCCATCCTCTTTTCTCCTCTTGGGACTAGTTATTAGAAAAAGAGCTAAATGTAAGGCTGTTGTACTGTTACTTATTGAGAACAGTCTTATGATGTCTGGCATTAGTGGATATAATGGCTGTAATACTCCAAATGAACGCTGTGAATCAAAGTTTTATCATCTGGTGCAGCGTTTTAATTGTTTTTGTGATGAGAGCTAAGTGATAAATTGATTTATCTCAGCACATGCTTTAGCAGTTCAAAAGAAACATTATGTAATTGGACACAAATAAGCAAAAAAAAATGCATGCTATAATTAAAACATTTCCCAGAGGCTCTTTCAGAACAAGTCAGTTTGACACATTTAATTAAGCACTTATTTAGATTAACTGCCAAATACAGTATTCTGAGCGTTCATAAATTCGTTTTGAAGCAAGATGAGACATTTCATTTGAGTGTTATCGTATGGAGCATCCTGTCTCGTACACATACAGAATATTAAAATGCTCGGTCATAAAGTGTCTGATTGCTGTTGTGGTTTTAAACTAGTCATCATTGTAATGGAGGACAGATCAATGACAAAAACAACTTTCTGACCATTTACTGTCACAGTGAATGTACTTTTTGAACCTTTGTCAATTTTATTGATGCAGATTATAGAGAAAGGATATGAGGAGAACAGCCAGGGAACAGTAAACAAGGTGAGCTCAAAACTCAAAATCACATGACCCATAGAGGCGCAGTTTAAAAACATTCTTGATACGCCTGGTTCAGAATTTCTTATTTTTCAACGTTTTGAATCTGATGCCTCATTTCCCATGGCATTATGGGATCTCCATCTTGAACTTTTCTGACCATTCTCTAAAAATCTAGATCAATCTTTCTCAACCAGGATGTCGGGGCCCACTAAAGGGGTCTTAGCAAACTTCCAAGGGGGCCACAGGATGTTATATGAGTTGTATATCATTCTTTAGGGTCTTCATGAAATGTCTTATGTCTGCAACATAATTTGGTTTAAATTTCTCAATATCGTGTAAAACAACACCCTTTTTATGAGAATGATATTGTGCGTTGTTGTTATAGTTATCATCCTTGGTGTGAACGGGCCTTTATGGTTACGTTTCAGAAGTGACAACTGCATTTATTAAATGTAATTAAATGTAAGTTAAACGTGAATCCCCTAAGTTATCAGTTTGTGTGTGTACAGAACAGGGCTCACCACCGAAAATGTGATGATTGACACCATGGTAACCATAGCAACAGTCAGGCCTCTCGGGTGATTGGTTTCCACTATTTTTGACCAAAGTAATATTACAGCGACCAAAGTCTGTTATATTGTGGAATTTTATCTTAAACCAACATTGACAGAGCCATCATATTTTATTTATTTTTGGAAGGCTGCTTCACAGAGTGCACTCTTGAAGGGTTGCCTTGTCCACATATTACAGGCATCTTTGGGATAGTTGTTTTGGCTTAGCTCATAAAGCTCTCCAGTTTATGAAGTTAATAAAAGTTGTGATGTTTTGGTCTTACTTCCAAGATAAAGCATTTGGATTTATTTTGGTTTACTATGGGTGTGTTCTTGTTTGCTTGTTTGTTTGTTTGTTTGTTTTTCAGCAAAATCTTGCAGCACAAATGAGTCAAGACTAATACAGAAGTGAGGCACATCTCTGATTATACGCATTTAGTGGTAAGTAGTTAAACTAATAGATTATTATATTAAAATAATCTAACTTTTATCTAAATTAAAATGTTTAAAAACAAAAAAATCAAGATGTTATTGTGTTAGTCAACTTTGAGTCAAAAAGCTTGAGAACCAATGATCTATAGATCCACCAAAACAGAAACTTAACTACAGAGCCAAAGTTTCTGAAAGGGATCTGAATCATACAACATTTATAACTGAAAAGTGCTCATTGTTTGTTCTGTTTTATTATTGTATTTCATGCTATTTATTATGAATGCACATCATATTTTAATAGCAGCACTACACAGTTGTGTAGGTTTAATATCAATATGGGGAAACACATCTCCCCCAAATCCCTACATCCCCAACTCATCATAAAATAACAAAAACAACAAGCAGACTGTACCTGAATTTAAACCACAGGAGGCAACTGAACAGGTATGCTTTACCCAACCTTGAAGTTGTGCAGTCGCAGTGGAGTACACAATAGAGACTTTAAGCAACAGCTGCAAATGGAACTGGTATGGTAACCGGAAGTAAGCTGTTACACCTATACATACCTATGGTTACGCCACCGTAGCTGAGAACGTAAAAATCACTAAGCAACCATAAACAATTTTATTTCACCTGTTTCAAGGTGAATTTCTCCCTCACTGACCTCTGTGCAACTTTAAATTTAAAACCTTGAGAGCAGTTCGGTGTGACGGCTATTGTAGACCAGGCTTTGCCCTTGTCAACATTGCCCTTCTTGTGCCTGTATGGTCCTCTGAGTAGGATTTCCCTACAGAGAAGTGCATCTGTCCACTCAATAGGGGCTCTAATCAACCAGATCCATGATGTACTGTAGCATGCTCAATTTTGAAAAGTAAGTATAATTAACGATTTTGATAGATAACTAATCTATTAAAATGTAGTATACCATAAAACGTGACATTTACTTACCTAATCTGTCACGTTGTAACGACTACAGCAAAACAGCTGTTCTCCAGCTGTTCTCCTGTAGCAGACGGTTACAGTAGAACGTAATGGAGTAGCAGTTAAAGTTGTGCACATGCAATATGATGTCAGAATGCCATTGCCGTTTCATTAGTGACTGTTGCTTAAAGTCCTTAATATGTGTATCACCTCATCTACTCAGTAGGTCAACAGTTTTATTTATTTATTTATTTATTTTTTAACTTTGCACTTTTATTAGAACATTTTGTTCTCTGGGTTTCATGTTTAATAAATATAAATGTTAGTCGCATTAGTGTTGATATTCCAAATCTCTGGCACTACGTGATAAAATGTAAGTCTGTTTACACAACACTCGACCCTGAAAGGATCAGTCAAAATGTCAATATGTTTTATGTATGTATGCTGAGTTGGACTGTAATAATGTGGTTGTTTGGATTGGTTTTGTTTCTCTTGACGCGTGTTGCTAATGGGCCCTGGTGAAAAGGTGAACACGATAAAACTCAATGTGCGGCGCGAACATATCCTGTACTCTGCGATGCACATCAACCTCTTTTGTCAGTTGATGAGTGCATTTTGTAATGAAAGTGCTAAAAGCAATTTTGTGCTGTAGGTTTTGCACACGTTCACTTCCACATACAGCATTTTCATTAAAACTTTTTTATGTAATAAACGCTCTTTGATTTTCTTCTCTTTATTTTTCAATCATTGTACTAGTTAAATATTATAGGACACCTTCTCTATAAGCCTAGATTGGTATAATTATACAATTTATGTATATGTATATTATGTAAGACAATTTGTATTTATTTATTTTTATTATTATTTTTTCCAATAACATGCAAAAATAAGTTAATCAAAATGTTTTCAGCTGTCTGGTTCAAATTAACCTCAAACCAAGGCTTCCTGCAAAGCTATCAGTAGACTAGTCAATTCTGAAAATATATTGCCTTTTTTTTTGGCTAAAAAAGAAGTTTGTAAAATAAATGTGGCTAAGATTTGCACATTTAAATGTTGACCACAGATACAATTTTATTTAAAGGGGTCCTATTATGATTTTTCACTTTATTAACTTTAGTTAGTGTGTAATTTTGCTGTTTGAGCATAAAAAAAGATCTGCAAAGTTACAAAGCTCAAAGTCCACTTCAAAAGGAGACATTTTATTTAACAGAAATCACTTTTCAAAACTACAATGAACGACCTGTTTGGACTACAACACATATTTTCCTGATTGAGCTGCACTAGAGAAGTGACGTGACATGACGTGACATACAGCCAAGTATGGTGACCCATACTCAGAATTTATTTCAAGTGGGCAGCCATTTATGCTGGGGTGCCCGGGGAGCAGTTGGGGGCTCGGTGCCTTGCTCAAGGTCACCTCAGTCGTGGTATTGCTGGCCCGAGACTCGAACCCACAGCCTTAGGGTTAGGAGTCAAACTCTCTAACCATTAGGCCACGACTTCCCCACAAAAATGAGTGTTATCACAATGTCATAGACACGCTAGCTTTCCCAGGGCAGACAAGCTCATCCATGTTTAAATCATGCTCAAATAGATTTTATTTTGATGCAATATTTACACTGAAACTGGCAGGCTGCTATGGTAAGGGTCATGACATTTCCTGACCAGGCACTGTCAATCACAACACAGACTGGCCCAGCTAACCAATCACAGCGCATTTTGTATTTCAGAAGGCGGGCCTTCATTTGATACAGGAACTATTCGAGCCGTTCATGCCAGACTGGGGAGAGAGGTGTTGTAATAATGTAAAATATGTGAAAAATAATGTAATATTTTGAACAATCTAGTGTGAGAGCCTGTTCTAGTACACCCCAAAACAAAATCAAGTCTTTTTTAAAAAGCACAATAGGACCCCTTTAATGTGTCCAACCTAGACTGCTGTTTATGGTTTTTTTTTCTTATGGTTTTCTCTATTTATTTCAAACCTACTGTAATTCCATTTTATTTTATTTTTTAATTATTTTATCATTTAATCAAACTAAATTTAATCAATAAAAATGAATTGCAACACCTTAGAATAGGGAACACATATTCACTATTAATTAAGAGATTTCCTCAATAAATGTCTAATTTATGGGTTATTAATAGTTAGTAAGGTAGTTGTTTTAGGCAGGATTAAGGGATCTTAAATATGGTCATGCAGAATAAAGCTTTAATATGTGCTTTATAAGTACTAATAATCAGTCAATATGCTAGTAATATGCATGCTAATAAGCAGCTAGTTAATAGTGAGAATTGGTCCTTAAAATAAAACGTTGCCAAATGAATTATACTGTAACATTAGAATAATGGTTCTCAACCACAGGGCCTCAGCAAAATTCCAAAGATCCAGTAGAAGCAATGATAAAACAAGCTTTAAATCAAGCTAAAATATCTAAAAATTTTATTTTAAATTTTTTTTTAAATTAATTTTCATTCACCCCATCTAATTCACTTTGTCATTATGGCAGATGTACCATCAAATGTCAATATGGACAATTGGTAGGGTGATTATACGTCCTCTTTTTCCTGGACCTGTCCTGCCTGGGATTTCTAAACTCTAAAATGGCCAGGTTTTGACTTGGTTTTCCTATTGTTCTCATACATGCTGAAGGGAATGACTGACAAGTACTTTGACCAATAGCATACAGGCATCGTACAAAATCGACCAGTTGTGGCATGCAAGAGGGTGGGATCTACAGAGACAGGTCTAAAGCAATGCATATTCATGAACATATAATGTATGAGGCCTGTAAAGAGCATATCAATAGGAAAACAAAGCCAAAACCCAGACATTTAAGACAATTTTGAAATCCCAGTCAGGATATGTTTGGGGAAAAGAAGACTTGGTCACCCTACAATAGGCCAAAAGAATCAAAAAGGTTGAGAACCACTACCTTAGGTAGAGTTACAATCATGGTTTCAGTCCTTCGTTTGGGTTTGGGGATGTAAATCTCTAGAGTGCGCTTATGTGACACAGCAGATATATAGAATCAGATTCCATTTTCAGTTTGTGTCTGTATGGAAACCCTCTATGCTGCAACGAAGGGCTCTTACAGAACAACACACACTCAACAGCGGGCCTGATGTATGGCTGTAATAGGCTGGTGGGCAGTTCGCTTTATGATGCCGTGTCCTCTCCTCTTCCAATTTGGTGTATTTGTGTGGGCTCTTGCCAGCCTGAGAGTGAGTTGATGTTCATTTTCAGAGAGCATTTGCAGAAATTATTGAAATTATCATTTTGCTGTGTGATTCTTATACACAGCTTTTTCTGAACTGTACTGAATCTATTCTGCCTTATATTTGTATCACTTGTGTGTTGTTGTTTTAGTGGGTGTGTGATGAAGTGTGGGCTCTAGGCGCCCTATAAAGGAACTTAACATATCTCCTACTGGTTGAGCTGTGTATTTGTTTCAGATTAGCCTTTTGTGTGTTATTGAACAAGAAGTGTGTGTGTTTTAATGGATGAAAGTGATCTGCTTTTTGGGACTCTGTCCCAGCGTGTGTGCTGCACTGATAATGAAAGCGTACTTTACCATGCCAATACTAAATGATGGAATGCTAATTGTCACAGCATGCTATGGCACACTCCAGACTACACCCAGACTGACAAAATTACTGTTACTGGGTGTCTCTTCTATTACAGCCATACGAAAATGGATGGAAATTACATTTTTGGAATAAAATGCCAGACTCCTTTGTCTTGCTAAGTTTAACACTGATAGCATTTTATATATCCTAAAATTAAATATTTTCATGCTTTTCATAATATGTCAAACTTGCAATTTGAATGAAATGATTCTGTTTGTATGTAATATTTACATTGATTTTTCTTTGTTCTCTCCACACATTCCTATTTCATCACAAGCTTTGCAATGCTTTAACATTGGCAGCCCTAATATATATATCGCATTTTTTTATTTATAGCCTTTTATTCTTAAAGTAAATAATGTTTTTAACACTTTTTGCATATGATTTTTCTTTTTCTTCAAGCATCATGTTTCATATTTCATCTAAAAAAATACATTAAATTTGGATAGAATCGTTATTGGTTTCAGAATTATAAGTCATTTTGGAAATGATGGATTTTTATGTAAGATTAAAAGTTTACATCAAAGGAAAGAGTGAAACAGTAAAATCTACATACATTTTATCAAAAGTATTAATGACAAGGTAGCAAAAATAAATTATGAAACTCTCTTGGATGTTGTATAAAAAAAAATAAAAAAAATTCAATGTAGTGTAAAATGGATGGCCTGACACCATTGTCCCCCCAAGCTTCCTCAGAAACAGTTGTTCATTTAATGACTCTTTATTGTTTATGCAATCATGCAAAGATGTTGCATTTGTTCTTTTGTCAGAGTTTAGACTTCCTTGTTTCTTTCTGCTGTTTCCTGTAATAGTGACTCACATTCCTGATTTTGATGCAGCTGATTTATTATATCATAAAAATGTACAGCTACATTATAAATTTATACTGTCTGCAAAGTAAATCATTTATGGTTTCTGGGAATAGGTGTAGTACCTTCACACATGTAGGATGACTTTTGATCTTTTCACCTTGCCATCTTTCCTAATTGATAGATAGTGAGAATGAGTATTTCAGGATAACATTTGTTATTTACCTCAATGCTGTTTGTATCATAGATGTAATCAAAGATATTATATGGTACAAAGCTGTCACTGGGGCAGTAGTTACTAATGTAAACACTTCAGGAAGTAATATGTACCACTAAGGTTTTATTTTATTTTATTTTATTTTATGTTATATGTTGTGTTGTCGTGTCGTGTCTTATCTTTACATTTATTTATTTAAACCTTTTTTAAGGATGGTTGCACTAATTTTTGCCTTCACATTTTCAGTTTATTCAGCCAAATCAGTGCAAAAAATTTACATGTAAGTTCATGTTCATAAAAGAATACAGAGTGCTTTGCTATTTCCTTCCAGCCTTTGTGATTTCATTTATGTCTATTTTTGTCAGTATCATTAACCTTACTGGCATCACATGCCAAATCGCCATCTGGAGAAGGAATGCCTTCTCCCACACACACACATGCGCGCACGCACACACACATGCACACACAAACACACGCACGCATACACAAACACACACACACACACACACACACACAAACACATACACAGTGTGTTGAGTGCTTGATGTCTATGAAAGTATTATTTTTGTTGATTATTATTTTATTTCAGTTCATTTTTTAGATTTTATTTGTTTTGTTATTTTTTTATTTGTTCATTTTTATTATTATTTTTAGTATATAGTTGTTATTTTATTTCAGCTTACAAAAAATATGTCACAATCAATATGTTTTTGTATTGGTTTAGTGTCTGATAATAACCCCTGATTTAATCAGACCTTTTTCTTTCACAGACACAAAACAATCTCAGCATCATCTCCACCATATTTGGTTTCTCCATTGGGGACATTGTTTTTGATTATAGTAATTACACTTCTGAGAACATGCTCAACTCCAGGGAGCCTCTGGAAGTTAGCAGTGGCCACAGCTCATATAAAATCGAAAAGGCAGTCAAATGTGATTACAGACAAAGGGACATTTTGTTTTATTTGTTAAAAAGTCGCTTTGAAACTCAGCAAGAGTTTAAATGTGTGTGTGGAAAGCATCTGAGAGTATAGTGGATCCACAGGTGAATGGCTTTCTTGCATTTGGGTTTTTTTCATTCCACTTCAACTGCACTTTTTATGAGTGATACTTTTTGTTTTTAATGAACCATAATAGAAACAGCTAAAAAAGTTCCAAGTGCATACTCAAATGGAGTGTCAGTATACAGATTATGCAGCCTAAACCACAAACTGTTCTTGACAGCACAATTAAAAAGTAGAGTTTTTATCAACATCGATGTCACGATGGCACAGATTTATTGAATTCATGACCTTTTCATAGACCGTTTATGAAACATGAGGTGTTTCAACAGTGTTGGTTTCTTTATGGTATCTTTTCTACTGATTTCCGAAATCTCCCTCGGTAGATTAAGATTGACAGGCGCAGCAGCAGCGATCAGCACTTCAGGCTCTGAGTCTAGCAGGAGCAAGGGAGGGGGTTGATGTGCTTGACAATCAGTGCAGAAGTCAAATTAAATCATAACAGGATAAGCCAAATTCTGTCACTGCAGAGAGGGGTAAATTAACTAAAAATATATTATAATAAATTATACATACTCTATGAATGGGGTCTATTTGGGGTCACCAACATTTTCAGAAATAAGGAATATTTCTTCAATAGCTAACTGGCATATTAGAAAGACTTCTGCGTGACTCTGAAGACTGGAGTAGGTGCAAATTGCAATGCCCTAATATCAATGCATTTTATAATCTGTTAAATGTGTATTTTCACCATAAATTATAAACTACTTTGTTCATACCTTTAATAAATTATTCATACTTTTTACTTCAAAAAAAAAAAAAAAAAACTTCTGTATTTCAAATAGATTACACATATTGTCCTGTTAGATCTACCTGTATTACTTTCACTGTTTGTTACAGCTACATTTTTACTGCAGAAATTTTACATTTTTACTTTCTTTTATTTTTCCATTGAAATTACATTAAAACAATAATAATTAAATATGATGAGGACATGAGCCAAAATGTTATCATGGACCGATAGCTAATCTAGCTAAGCTACGCTTAATGGCCACTCACAAATCAACTCTAAAGTGTTTCATCATTTATATGTTATATTATGGTTATATTATGATCTGTGCCCATTAGCAGAGCTGCCAACTTCTCTCATTTCTGTATTATGAACAAATGGACATGACCTTTTCTATCAGGGTCCTTATCAATGATTTCCAATCCAGAATGCATGAACAGATGAATTAACACAGCAACATGAACAATCAGCCTGTAATTAACTGCTCATTCGCTAAAAGCATCATTAGAAAGCCACACTAATTCTGAACCTAAAAGTAAATGGCAAAATACTGCCAACATGTTGAATTTATTTACCTGAAATGACTATGTATTCCTAAATTATGTATTATTATTTTTTTTTGAGTCACCACTTTCCGCCTTTATCTAGTACACCCCCCCCCCCTATCTTTTTCAGCTAGCAGAATTAATAGAGTTGAAATAATAAAAGTCAAACATCAACACTCAGGACTAACCATTGCTTTGTATTGTGTAAGAGGTTTTTTTTTTTTATTTTTTTTTTATCATTGTTCTGTTGTTTGTTCTTCCAGTAGTGCCAATGGTACTGTTTTGTTAGGGTTGAAGGGGTGCTAGTGTTACTCCACTGAAGGCAAAGGTGATAAAACAGTGATTGAGATTCGGCAATAAAACCATCGCTGCAGAAACAGTGAGATTCAATTCCACTGCTTTTATAAACCTATACATCTCCACTGAGGGGCCGAGTGTGGAAAATGAGTGAAATACAAAAACTGAGTGATCAGCAGACAAACATCAGCAGCTTGGACTTTGCCATCATAATCATTACAACTTGCATTTGAATTAGAAGAGAATGCAAATTTGGCATTTTACATGATAGCTTAATAATAGGTTGTTGGTTTTATTTTTCAGGAGAAAAAGTACCATATTGCTATTGCTGCAGTGTCGAGAATGTATATATACACTATGCAGATTCTCTGTTTATGGCATATCTGGATTATTTTTACTAAAATATGCCATATACAATGAGACACAGTGTGCAACCAGACACAATGTTTCATTTTCAGTGTGATGAACTGTTAGCAATATGCGATTTTATTGTTTTTATTATTATTATTATTATTATTATTATTATTATTATTATTATTATTATTAATGTTATTTATTATTTGATTGAATTTCCCAAAAAAAAATTTTTTTTCACAAAATTAAATAAAAAATGGATAATGACCACATTTTTTTGCAACTCTCATATAAAGATTATAGTTCACAGGATAAGATAATGTAATGTTAATGTAGCATATTTCTGCTAATAGAGGCTAATAAAAATGTATGTAAGGAAATTAAAGGAGTCATATCAAAACGAATCAGTCTGAAAAAAAAAACACATTTATATAAAGTATGCTGCAAAATGGATTGTTTTGTACTTCTGCATCTTGAAACATTTAAACATTTTAAATGTTTAACTTTTTTTTTTATTATTAATAAAGATTTTTTTTTTTTATTAATTTCAGGCATCCTCAGTATGCTTTAACTGAAGAATTTTACATGCCACTTTTTTTTAATTAATATTGATGTTTAGTGTAGATTATTTGTTGTTTTTTTTCTTAAAAAAAAAAAAGAAGAAAAATGATGATCAAATTTTCGCTCAGTCGAGGTGTGGTATGTTGAGGCCTTTGATTCACGCTCAATTAAAAACCTTCTGCTGCCAAGCTATTTCATTCTTACCCCCTCTCGGTAATACAAATGATTGTCTTCACACACACATATCCCACATCCCAAAAGAGAATTTTATTGTTCAGAAGTTGCTTTTTTAATAGCTTGTGAGACTTAAGGTTTTCAGTTTTGCTTTAACAATGAATACTTTTCTTTGCAGAAGATTCTTAAAAAAAAAAAAAAAAATCTTAGCAAAATTTGTGAAATCTCTTCTGAAACACAAGTGAGATTATTAGGGTCTTTTTCTCAGTCGAAAAAGTCAGAAGACCTAAAGTGTTAGTTCACCCAAAAATGAAAATTAGCCCATAAATTACTCACCCTCAGGGCATCCTAGGTGTACAGTATATGACTTTCTTCTTTCAGACGAATCCAGACGGAGTTATATTAAAAATTGTCTTTGATCTTTCAAGCTGTTTAATGGCACTCAGTGGGTGCTGCATGCATCAGTCCAAAAGAAGTAAAATAAAAAGCGCCCATCCATAATATAAAGTGTCTCACATGATCAAAGGCGAATTGTTGCGAATTGATGCAATTTTGTAAGATACAAAAATGTACTAATCACTTTAATGTAGCTTGCGCCAACAGTTGTACACGGAAGCAGCTCTGGGCGGATGAGGTATGAGGTCAGCATTAAACCACTGTTTGTTAACAGGAGCAAAGTTTCCTTGCTTTAGCAAAGGAAAACCAGTCTCCTCTTGACTTATATCGAAATTCTCTGAATTTCTTCTTTACAAATCCTCGTTTTGTACTTCTAATTAGTGACCATTTTTTTGATCTCTCTGCTGCACTTCCGCGTTTGTCACTTCTGAGCGGCAGATGCGCAAAACCTGCCCGGAGCTGCTTCAGTGTACAACAGTGAGTGCAAACTAGATTAAATTGATTATTATGTTTTAAATATGGTTATTTTTCTTACAAAACGCATAGAGTTGCCACAGGAGGCCTTTGTTCAGCCCCAACCCCAAGTATAAACACTGCTTTTGCAACTTTTTTTTTCCAGTTTTTTTTTTTTTTTTTTTTTTTGGGATCGGATGTCATGATTGGTTCATAGTGCCTTCATTGTCTTTGATCCAATTTCTTGTTGTAAAAGAACAACTTCACAAGTAATCTCCTGGATACTTCCAAGAATTCAGCTGTAAATAGCGATGAAAGTCTATCCTTTTGTTCTCCTTATATTAAGTTGTGGGTGAATTTAATCCATTTAGATTTTTTTGAGTTGTCTGAAATACTGGGTGACCTATGACATTCGTTTTGAAATGTTGTGACTTTTCTTCATGTAGGGTCATGAACATGTCTGCAAAGTATCAAAACTCTGATGTGCCGTGGAATGTACTCATAAAATTTCTATTACAATTATGATATTTGAGGGTCAGTGTGACCCACACACTTTCATGGTTCAAGGCAGCTGTACAAACTCAAAACCATTTTTGATGTATTTTGTTAGGATGGTTTTCTCAAATCCCCTCTGATGGTATTTAAATTTACATTCATGCATTTGAAAGAGGCAAAGAAACCTAAAAGTGAAACTTTTGAAACATTAAAAGTGTACTTTTTTATCAATTCAGTTCACAAACCCAAGGTTTTGGCCCAACTGTTTCAGTTTCAGAAAAGCAAAGGAAAAAAGTGCTTTTCCACACATCTTCTGTTTAAAATGTTAAACAATAGTTATACAATTAGTTAGTTTGAATACTAAACAATAGAATACTATTTATTATATTCACTGAATGTGAAATATCACATGTTATCTTTATTGTTTTTATTACTTATTTTATATATCTTTTTTGTAATATGTGATAAGCATTAATACTGTAGTACTGGTTTTACCTAATTATATACGTATGTTGAAATAAATTGTAACCAATTAGATAATTTTTTTTTTTTTAACCTAATACTTTCTACAGTAGGTTACATCTAATTCCCCATTCGGATAAGATTAGTTTTCTAAATACTGATTCCCCATTCGGATAAGATTAGTTTTCTAAATACTGTTTGTGTTATACTTAGAGTGTCTGTTGTCTGGATGTGGGTGTTATGGAATGTTGTGTTTTAGTCGGTAAATGAAAAAAACCATAATGAAGTTGCACCTGAAAGTGCAATAAGACATTAAGCTTTAGTTACAGTGTTTAACAAAGTCCAAATAAATGAGGAGAAGCATTGAGAAAAAATAATAAACCACAACAACAGACATCTCCATCCGGAGGTATTTGGGAGGTAGAAGTAAATCAGTAAGTAATTTGCCTTTTTGTGTTAGAAAAACACAGACATTTCCAATTGGGATTAAAATAACAAAGAACTCCTGCAAAACACAAATTTACCTGAAAGAAAACTAGTCCTGTCCAAATAGGGTTTAGGAGGGGAAATTGTTGTGTTAGGGAAAATTGAGGTAGTGAATTTCTTTTCTACAGGTTATACTTCTCTCTCTCTCTACTCTCTCTCTCTCTCTCTCTCTCTCTCTCTCTCTCTCTCTCTCTCTCTCTCTCTCTGGCTGAGGTGAATACTTCTTCACCCACTCAAGAATAAAGAATCACTTTGGGAAGGAAAAAAGAAGAGACCTCTGTCACCTGCTCGAGGGACTGCTTCACCAGCCTCACCGTAAGGGTGGACATTAATTGTGATTGAAATTGACATTCCCCTCTCACATACACTCATGTCCCCAAACACGGAGCCACACAGTCAGTAAATCTTAATTTGGTCGCTGTGCGGGAGACTATGGAGGTTCATAACGTTCGTGAAAGAGAGATCCTTCTATTTAATTTCTCGTATTGTTCTTTTCCCACTTGCTCAGCCTTATCTTCTTCTTTTTTTTCTTCTCCAGGCTATTCACCTTTTCTCTGTGCATTTGGGACAAGAGAATATGTTTAAATTTTAATTTGTCATTTGAACTTGTCACATTTCTAAATCTCTTTCAAAATGGCATGCTTAAAATTGGACAAAGCAAATTCTCCAATCCACTTGGAGAGGATTTGGACCGTACATTGTTGTGAAGTGCAGGTTTGCGTGAACTTTGTGTACCACAGAGACATCTTTGATGGGCAGAAGGTGCAGGCAGTGGCAAAGGCTCTGCTTCAGTTTTAGATGACCTTCTGCAAGTTGTCAATTCAGAGCTTAAATGTCTCAAATGATCAATATATTATTTTTTTCTTCTTTCTTATAGTACTATACTGATATTTCTTCCATCTACTCCCTATATTCAAAGTCTTTGGTTGTTCACCCCTTCACCTAATGTACTCAGTGTTCTTGTCATTTTCCACACCATTAGTTGAGGAGAGAATAGTTTTCCAGCTTTAAAGTGATTAAATCAGCAGAAAAAGTGAGCCTACAGAACTAGTGAAACTTTGCTGTTAAAGTTAAGACATTTCAGTTTAAAAAAAAGTCATGTAATATCCCTATCAAAATGCACTGGTGGGCAGTAGGTGTTTTTTTTGTTTTGTTTTGTTTTTGGTTTTTTTTTTTTTTTTTTTTTTGCTTTGTTACTATTTTTGAGAATTTTCAAGTATCTGTATTTCATCAGACTATTTTTATTTTGGAAACTTGTATGTCTGTAGAAAAAAAACAGGAAATCCACACACAAAGCAAGTTCAAGGTCCAAGATCCATTGAGAGGGTTTTTTTTTGTTTGTTACATAACAACAAAGTAAAATAAAGTCCATCTTGGACTATCTTCAGAGCTTATACCTCTTCGATATAATTATATATAGTTCGGCATATATAGGCATACATGGTTTGAGGCACGAATTTGAGTAGAAATTTTGAACTGAAACTTTTTAAATAAATGTTATGTTGTCCACATTCTAAAGCATAAATTAAACTAAATCTGATCTTTTAACTGGAAAGTGGTAATTACAGTACACACAGTCTACATATTGATTCTCCCATTCATATATACATTGTCTGCTGCGTTTCCTCCGCCTGTAATATCCCTGATTCCAGTGCAACTTCCAAATACTGCTCAGCTTCAAAGTTTAATTTGCATTCCTTTTACAGTTTATTAGTCCCTTTTTTCCTAGTAGGTATGAAAAATAAAAGCATGTGAATCTATTACAGCAGCTGCATGCATGAAGATAATTATGCGGCACTTTCTTATGACAGTAATTAGTGCTATTGGGAGAGAGGACTGTTATGCTGTTACTTTATGTTATGATCTGCGACTTGAGTAGCATTTGTGCAAATGCAAAATAAATGAAATCATCAATCAAGGCCAGATTAGCCCCCCTGTGGAGAAAATGCAGGGACTTCAGAAAACAAATAAAGGGAGAAACAAATAAACAGACAAATAAAAAGATAATCGACTAGATGAATGGGTCGGCATGAGGAAATGGAAAGAAATTGAAGTTGAGTGACAAAAACAATAGACGGGGGGGGAGAAATGTGTTTAGGGTGAAGGGTAATTTGATGTGAGTGTGTGTGTGTGTGTGTGTGTGTGTGTGTGTGTGTGTGTGTGTTTGTGTAACGGTGTAGCACTTTGATTTAGTGAGATTTTGAGTGAGAGTGAGGTTATGTGATACTGATAAAGAAATTATGAGTAAAGAAAACATGTGGGTTTGGATTCGGGAATGGACAAATAAATATGGGCAAAAAAAAAGTAGATACATAAATGGAAAGAGTTGCATTGTACACAGCTCACAAGAAGACACAAAAAGTTATGAATAAGCAAAGCAAGGGGGAAAACAGCATGGAGTTGAATATGTAGATCATAGTCAGGTGAATGCTTTCACATTTGTTTGATGTCAGCCAAACAAACGGTGGTTTCACAACATACAGGCCATTACAAGTCTTTGCTCTGGAGACGTGCATTACAAATTAAATCTGTTTCAGCCGTTGGCCCTTCACAACACCACTAACAGATAATGTGTTCAAAACTGACAGTCTCTATTCTCCAGCTCATTGTTGCTTTTGAAACAGCGAACAATGGATTCTGCATGAATACTTTTGTAATTAGTTGTGCTAGCTAAAGCCAGAATGACTGTTACTTTTGTTCATACTTAGGGTTAGGAGTCTGAATAAACCTATAGTGCTAAACTCTTGTGTTTCATCCTGAAGTTTGCTACAGTATATGGACATGGGCCTCAAATCATATGACTTGTTGAGGAGAGATGTGCTATTACTTTAATAAGCAATTTGGCTTTCAAACTAATAATGTTCGCCTGGTGGATAGGCTTTATAAAAATTGGCTTTAAGAAATTAGACATAATTTGAACTGAGTCATGTTTAGAGAACAGAATTTTACACTGTATTTATTTATTTTTTTTTATTGTGACCTATCACATACCCTGTCCCAAGTGGAACACTTGATGTTGACTTGTGGTCTCATAGCGTTTGCTCACACATGTTTGGTTCTTTCCATTTGCTATGGGCCACAGCTGACCATTACCCAACAGTCCATGCAGCCTAGGGTCCATTTTAGTTTGTTTGAACAGATAATCCAAGAATTTGGAATCTTTTGGACTCCTGTAGTCAAATGCGCTCTGACTTATCTTTAACAATTAGCAAGCTTCTGATGGGTGCAGAACAAAACTATTCATGATGTTAAAATAAAATGTTAATCATGAAAAATATTTTTTTTTTAAATAATGATACAAATTTTAATGTAATGATAATAACAAAAAAAGAAGAAACAAATTATTTATACAGAAGATTAATCATAATAAAGTATGTTAAAATAAAGTAGGATTAATATATATTTAATTTATACAGTGAAGTGTTATTTCACATTTGTTTACTTTATTTCTGTACCTGAAAGCTGTTAAACCTACCTAAAAAGCACTGCTGAATGTTAAATGGATCCAATCCATGTTCATTAGAAATAATTTGATGATGCAGCAATAAAACTGCTAGTATTATTTAAAACAGGTGTTTTTGAACTTTGCTGATTTAAAACATGATCAAATTACTATCTATTTCGATGCCAAAATTTCAAATAAGAGAGGAAGTGACAAATATCGGTATTGGTTTTGGAATCGGCCAATAAATGTTTGCTAAAATCGGTATCTGTATCGGCATCGGCCCCAAAAAATCCTTTCATTGCATCCCTAATTAATATAATTAATATAATGTAAAACCATTTATAAGTTTCACTATTTACTTACAGTTAACTAATTAACAGGTGCTTTCTGTAGCATTTATAAAAATATATATATATATATATATATATAACGTTTTTAATAACTAACATCTTTTACATTCTGCGGACCCAAAATCATGGGAAGAATTGTCATGCCAACATCATTGTGTGAACGAAGTTGTGTGAATTTTTTTTTTATTCAGAAAAATGTCGAAATCTAGTTTGTAATTATGTTTAAAGTTCATAATAAAATGTATAGACTGGAAAATGACAATATTTTATGAAAATTAAAAGGCAAAAGCTTTTCAAACCAAACTTTTCAAATCATCTTCTCTGAGATTGTTTTCACTCTTCATCTGTTCGAAGTACTCCAAATGAACTAGGATATTTCATTTTACCAAGCACAATGAAATGACTTCCCTGAGAACTGTGTGGGAGCTTTCTGGGAAATCTGTAGCATGAAACTGATTAGGCTATTATATTATGATTGTAGATGGGTCGTAAAATGTTCTGTTCTGTCTTCAATAGGTCTCTGTCATTCAGAGAAGTATTATATCAGAGCTTGTACAGACTCACTCTCTCTCCTTCTCTATTTCTCACTGCAGCTCTCCATCCTCCATATAGTAAAAGGTTATTTTCCTGAGAGCGGCTCTCCTGACAGAGTGTTCAGTTCGTCCTTCTCGCGCTCTTCTTTTCTTCCCCGTGTGTCTCATCGTTTCTGGGTCCTTTCACCCTCTCTATCGCTCTACAGTATATCTCTCCTCTTATTCATACTCTCCAAAATCCGAAAGGTTAGCCTTGAGTGTGTTATCTCTCACACTCACCCTCACTCTTTTTCTCTCTCTTTAGTGAGAGGTAGGCCTAAAAGGTTAACAGCAGCCCATTAGGAGGTAACAGATTCCACACCGACTTCTTAGGTAAGACAAATTCACAAATTCTGGCTTGATGGTGTGAGGCTGTTAATGGACTTTTACCTCTGATCTGTTTAATTTCCTTTTAATTATTTTATTTGTCTGTTATTTAATCATTTTTTAATACTTTTATTTATTATAATCTTAAAAGTGCATTGTTAAAACTGTACTTCCAGATAATATAATATTGAAATAAAAGCCCACTTAAGTGTAATTAAAGACACTTTCATCACTATAACTCTTCTACCCTTTTAAAAGATGCACTTTGTTTTAATGCCAAATTAAGTTTAAGTTGTCAGTTTAAAAAATTTACTTAGTAGATTTTAAATCATTGTTTCAATTATATTTTATGCTTTAAAAAAGAACACTTATTACACTGTATACTAAAGCACAAGTAAAGTACTTGATTATATGTGTGTTGTTTGATATTTCATTTAAAGGCCTAATATATTTTAAATTTACTAAGCTGCAACTTCATCATTACAAATGTGTATTTGCAGATATACTAAATAAATGTGACAATTTTCAAGAGAAATTACATATTTAAGTTTGTAATAATATGTATGCTTTTAGTTTACAATAAATGCTTGACAGTACATTCGACAGTACAATTTAACCTTATTTCAAAGACAGCATAAAATAGCACATAATCGATACAGTTAGATTCAATGTTTTTATGTACTTCTTGAAGTGTGACTGAAATGTGGATTACATGAACTTTCAACAAAAAGGAGCCTCTTTTACAGAGGTGAATGAAAGTCTTATAAGTCTGGAATGAAATGAGGGAATGTAAATGATTTAATTTCAAAATAATTTTTTGGGGGGTGAACTATCCTTTTAATTTTTATTTTCCATAAAAAAATTATAATAAATAAAAAAAGAAAAAAAAAACTCAATTTGTTCCTTTTTATTGTACTATTTTAATGATGTATGCTGTGAAAAGTGGTAACCTGCAATTGTTTAAAGAGCTATTTCTATTTGATTTAACCAATAAATTGAGTCTTGTTGGTATAAATATACATGTTACTTTTAAAAGTAATGTTTCTCAACACACTGTCAATTAAATTCAGATTCATTGTTGCATATTGTAACACTATCATAACCATTCAAAAATTATGATATATAAATTAAATATTTCATATCATTTTCACTTATCAAAATTAGAGCCACAAGTTAACAGCAACCAAAACTGATTGCATTTTATTTTTTATTACATGGCTTATTCAAATATCACAAACCAGTCAGTGTCAACAGACTCTGTGGAATGATTAGTGTTTACAGGATGAATTACTCCAGGGTCAAGTCAGCTTTGCCCTGAGAGACACTGTAAATTGGGGATGACATTTATGGTTCAGTATGGCACATAGACTGTGTTACCCTGCCGCAAAATGATCTAAATTCAAGACCCAGGAAGCAAGCAGCCAGCTCACCGTGAATAATGACAAACAACTGTCTGTGCGTATCTGTGTGACTGAAGACTGGCAACTGATGGTTTATACAATAATTAAGTGTGTTTATTCCGAGGCCAGTGCCCATTTAGGGTGTCAGCATGGCACTCTGTAAAATGCAGCTGGCAGAGGTAGAGAAAAGGCACCATGCCATCATCCATCTCTGAATGAGGAAAAGAGAACAGGAGGGAAGGCTGGGACATTTGGAAAATAGATGCAATGTTGGCCGAGAGAGAGATGAGCCTATATTAGTCACCATAGCAGACAAGACACAATGGATATGATGATCTAGTTTGAAATTCGCTGTATTTAAAGAATTGTGCGCTATATTTTCTTTAACCTGAATGTAGAAGTGCAGTTTTTTCCATAGAGCAGTTTCATAACAAATGTTTTGTTTAAGAAATGAGGATTTAAAGCCGCAAAAATAAAGGCTGCAACAGAGGTTTTCACAGCAATGTCATATGCCATTTTGGTTCCTTAAAGAACCTTTCAGTGTAGCTAAAGAGGTGGTCTAAAGGATGTTTTGTTTGTTTTCACAGCAATGTCATATGCCATTTTGGTTCCTTAAAGAACCTGGTTCACTTGCAAAAGGACAGTTTCGTTTGAAAGCGAATTTCAAGGTTCCGCAAAAAGGACAGTGTGAAAGAGGAAACAGCTGCAAAAAAACTGCAAAAACACGAGTTTTCACAGCAATGTATATGCCATTTTGGTTCCTTAATCAACATGTAGCTAGGTGGTTGTCTCGGTCCGGTTCCAAATGAACACTGGTATGCTTGAGAATTTCTGTCCAGTGAATGGATGACCTTAGCACACGTGTGATTTTGTTTACAATTTCTGGTTCACTTGCAAAAAGGGCAGTGTGAAAGCGAACCACACCAAAAAACTAAATAAATAATAAATCAACATTGTATTTGTTCCAGACCAAAGCAAGTGAACTAGCGGACTTTCCTGGTAATTCTTTCAGTATTATATAAGCCTTTATAATTCCATAAGTTGAAGTAGGCCTATATATATATATATATATATATATATATATATATATATAAATATTACTTACTTATATCAGGCCAATCCTTCAGCATGGTTTGTCTCGTTCTCTCGAATAACTATGGATTCAGAGATACAGATTAACTCACACGATACAGACGATGTTCTGTTCGAGTCCAACTCTACTCAGCTGAGTATCAGCTCTCAGCAATCCAACCCGAGTCGTAGTTCCCAGCGCTTGCGATCATCTGTACACATTCTTTGACCTCGCGAGCATTTTCACTCTAATACCCCTCAAGGAAACTGTCCAACCCCACCTCTATCCCAGGTTCCCTCATCTCCAGCATCAAGATCCACGAACAGAGACAGCCATACTCACCACAGACGCGGAAACTGGGCTTCTTGCTCACCTTGTCAGCTTCGTCACCAGCACACAACTCCCGATTGCCGTCCTTGGCAATCTCGCAATGCATCCCCCAAAACCTAAGACAATATCACAAATTAGACCATGGCCCGACTTCAACACACACTCAAAAGCAAAGGCATCCACTTCAATCATTTAGATAATTAGGCAAGACTATTCCAACTATACTTAGCATCCATCAAAACTTCCACATCAACTCACGCTCATCCGTCAACACATCCGGAATCCACAAACCAGTCATCTTTCATCACCCGTGACGTCACGCTGCATTACCCTCCACCGCAGCTTCAGACACCAGTGCTAGCTCCCACTAGCGGGAGACAAGCTGTAATTCCACCTTCTCTAGCTTCATCTGATTTCACTCAAATAATGTAATCTTCTCGTCTCTGTGTTCACAAATTTATCAAAATTCCCATTCACATACACCCTTTCATCCAGTCATCCATTCCTCTACCCTTCCTACAGCCATACACTGTAATACGGCTCCTGTTCCTTCTTTCACTCCTGCTACTATCCCTCTAGACCAGATACCCCACCCACCGCCCCAAGAGACTCTACTTCACCCTGGGCAATCTGGATTTCCTCAACCTCCAATTCTACTTCCAACTGCCCTGTCCTTTGTCCCTTCCCTCACCCATCCTAACCCTTAACCCCAACATCCATACATCATGCCATCTAGCAATACCCCCTTTTCTGTAGCCATAGCCATGCCACCTATTCAGCCAACTTCAGCAGCTCATTGTACTTCTCTTGTCTCCGCAACTCTATTTTCACAAATCTTGGCCAGTAATTACATAGAATTAGCTCAGCTTCTTCAACCATCTCTTATCTCCATCAGACAGCCTAGAGAATTGCAAACCAGCCTAGGTCCCATGCAGCTCAGCCATCCTATTCCTTCCAAAAATCTCACTCCTACCACATTCGCTGTAGACCTGAACTTGACGACTACCTCTCAATTATCCTTGACATGGAAGTATGCTTCGGAGGGACCAGCCTTTACAATTATATCTACTATATTACTACCCAAGCAGCAGGACACCTACATCAGTTTAACCAAGAAACATACTGGGGCTCCCTCGACTCCAAACTCTACTGCCGAGTGTTCGCAGCCCAATCATTAATTTTGTGTGAACTTTGTGGAGGACCTTCACATCCAGCGTCATCTTGCTCTATTATCACTCCCTTCCAGCCTCAACCATCTTCCTCTCGGAAACCATCAGTATTTAATTGCTTAGCCGCAACAGCACCCCCCCCCCATTATCCCTAAGCCAGCTGGCCCCTCAATCAACATCCCAACCTCCAAAGGTGTTGATAAAAGAGGCCGTCAAATATTGTACCAGGGAGGCAGGATGGTGTCCAATAACTTTAACCACTTAGGCTGCATCTTTTCCAACTGCAGGCTTCTACATACCTGCTTTTTCTGTGTTGGGGTCCATGCAAGAAATTCCTTCCCCCACAATCCTACCACACCAGCAGACTGACTAGCAAAGCACCTCAGCACCCCAATCAAGATAAAGGCCCTAGCCGCTGTGCTAAAAAAACAAAAAACATTCTGATAGAGAATTCGTACACTTCTTACTCAATGGCTTCACAAACCTCCCATACATCCCATAATCTCTAGTCCGCCACGTCAGAACCCAACATAGTTGATACGCTATTAGCAGAAGAAGTAAAAAAAAATGATTCATGATATGCCCTTTCAATATACCACCATTCCCTGTCACACGCATCAGCCCTATAGGTTTTGCCACCCGCAAATACTCTGGGGAAAAAGCTATTAATAATCAACTAATCTTCTCCCTATGGTACTCACACCCCAAACATTAACAGCCTCATCCCAGCTCCAGATTTCTTCATGAAATATGCTACAATTGACCATGCTATTAAACTCATCCACCTGGCAGGCAACAGCGCATCACCAGTGCTTTCATGGTCTTACCCATCCTTCCAGATTTCTGGCACCTTTTCTGAGTTTTCTGGAAAGGAGTCTAATACTTCGTAGTATGCCTAACTTTCGGTTGCAGAAGTAGCCCCAAGATATTCGACTCTCTTTCAGGTGCACTATGATGGATTCTTCTTAATAATCGCAGACTTCATTACGTCATCCACCTTCTCAATGACTTTTTAGTAGTTACACCTTCATCAGCACCACCACGATCAGGGCTCTCCACTTGTTGTTGGCCATTTAGCTTGTTTTTTACTCACCCTTGAGGCCCCAGGTGTATATGACTTTCTTGTTCAGGCAAATAAAATTACCTCCAGCCTCATTAAAGGCTTAGTTTACACAAGTATTTTAATAAAGTGCATGCATTCATAATAAAACGTACGGCATACATATCCTGGGGGTGAATAAAGGCCTTCTGTAGTGAATCCATGTGTTTTTGTAAGAAAAATATCCATATTTCAAACGTAATCTGTCATATGCGGAAGCCGTTCCGGGGGATGTCATAGTATGTTGGCCTTGCGTGATTTGTGACGAATGCAGAGAGAGAACAAAACAAAACATGGGTAACAAATTAGAAGTGCAAACTGATGATTTGCAAAGAAAAATGTCAGAGGATTTCGATATAAACCAAGAGGAGACTGGTTTCCTTTGCTAAAATAAGGAATCCGCTGGAATGGCTTCTGCGTATGACAGACAACGGAAGTGAGAGAAGTGAGAGAAAACCCCGGAGTGGTGTGAGGCATGTTTATTATGAATGAGCACACTTTATTTGATGACTTATGGACTGTTCAACACCCGCTGACTGCAATGATAGAGCTTGGAATAGCCAGGACAATTTTTAATATAACTCCGACTGAATTTGTCTGAAAGAAGAAAGTCATATACACCTAGGATGACTCGAGGGTGAGTATTTAATTTTCATTTTTGGGTGAATGTGACGAGTGGGGCGGGGCCGAGAGCCGTGGGAACAGAGCGAGGCCGGTGGAGTGATTGGGAAATGAGCGACACCTGCTCCACTCACCAGTCTCGAGTCCCACGGAGGAGTTTGGGAGGATACAAAAGAGGAGCGACGACAGTGAAGGACGAGAGAGGACCAGGCCTGGGTTTTATTTTGTGGTTTGGTTTTTGTTTGTGCGCGGCAGTCGCCCGTGAGGGGTTGTCGTGCTGTTTTATGTTTATTTTGTTATTAAAGTTTTATTTGAATGATTGAATGTTCGCCTCCTTCTTCCCGTCATTATGGAGTTTTTATCGTGTTACAGTGAACTAACCCTTTAAAGTCTTCACCAAACTCGGCGTACCCCTATCAGAGGAGAAAACCTCCGGGCATAGCACCTCCATTGAGTTTCGAGGTATCACTCTTGATTCAGTTTCCTTTCTGCCTCTCACAAAAATCCATTGCATCTCACTGCTTCTCTCCAACTTCTTACTAGCAGACAGTTGCACAAAGCAACAGCTTTTCGCTCTTCTAGGCCACCTCAATTACGCCATTCAGATAATCCCTCAAGGAAAATCTTTTGAGGCAAATCTTCTTTCAAAAGCCACAGCCATCCTGTCTCTCCACAGTAGAGCCTCTGGCAACATTTTCTTTCATCATGGCATGGCATCTCCTTTTTCCACCACGAATATCTCACCAACCCCGACGACATTCATATATATACCAATGCCGCACCCTCCATAGGCTATGGTGGCTATTACGAAGGGCAATGGTTCGCCTCCAGATGGCCCACCGAGTTTGATTCTCTCAGCTCACAGTCAGGCGCCTTCTCTTCATTACTCTACAAAATATACCCCATAATTATAGCTGCCATCCTTTGGGGGAATGAATGGTTCAAGAAATCAATACTTATCCACTCAGACAACACAGCCATAGTAGAAATTATAAATAAAGGCAGATCACATTCAGTAGTTATCATGCCATTCATGCACAAACTTACACTTCCACTCAACGCCAGTTCCTTCTCATACCAGGACATCTTAACGCCATAGCCGACTTACTCTCCTTTTTCTTTTAAGAAATTCAGGCTTTTTGACACTTATCCAACTCCAGTTCCATGAATTTCAGCAACCATCTTCAATCAATCCTGCAGATTAGAAGTATTTCAGACACCTCCTAAGAAGTGATATTCAATTGTCTAGCCCCGAACATGCTTTCAGCATATTTAACCGGTTGGAATTGTTTTAAAACTTATAACACCTACTATCAGCTTCCTTTTTTCTTCAACCTACATTCCATCAATCTGCAACTTCATCACCCATGCTCATTCCCTTCTAAAAATATGTGCCTGCTCTATCCAAACCTACTTATCAGGAATCAACTTCTACAAACTAACAACTGGCAACAACTGTCCATCCATCTCCCATTTGCATACTTCCATGCTCATCAAAGGTCTGTGAAAACAAGAACCTTCTCCTATCAATAAACGGCTTCCACTTACCACCGACCTACTCAGCATCTGTATCTTATCTCTACGCTCGGGTTACCTAAATCCCATCATTGCTCAAACCTTAGAGTCCATGTTCATGCTTACATTCTTCGGCTTTCTAAGATGCACTGAATTTGTACCGACTTCATCCACCTTCAATCCATCCATCCCTGCATCTCTGACATCACCATCCTCTCCCCAGACACCCTCATATACACACTTCGGAGAAGTAAATCAGACCAATTAGGAGCATCGTTCCCTATCTACATATCCCACCTAAATTCCCTTCTCAGACCTTTCGAACCCATTTCTGTGTATGTTCACTCCAGACTTGCTGCTCAACCAACTGCCAAAGATTCACTCTTCATCACGTAAACCGGGAAAATGGACACTAGATTCTGGTTCAGCAAACACTTCAACCAAATTCTCAGCGTCTCTGGTATACCTCCAGAACTCTATTTGAAACATTCTTTCCGAATTGGAGCAGCGACCTCAGCCGCCAGACAGGGCATCTCAGACGAAACAATCAGAATCCTCAGACGCTGGTCATCACAAGCCTACCACTCTTACATTTGCAACAATCTCAATGACCTTTGACAAGCCCAAGCAAACCTCAGCTCTCTCCAATCTTAAGGGGTCCTAATCGCTCAGCCACACACAAACTGAGACAATACCCCCATCCTGAGTCTCTCTGGGCCACCAACATCGGACGCACAAATCAACCTTTACCCTTTTCTCATCCTTCCCTTCCCCATTCATCCCTATATCTATACAATAAAGATTACTTCCCGACATTAGCAGTGAGACTTGATCCTTGCTTGTGGAAGTCGTGGCCTAGTGGTTAGAGAGATTAACTCCTAACCCTAAGGTTGTGGGTTCGAGTCTCGGGCCGGCAATACCACGACTGAGGTGCCCTTGAGCAAGGCACCGAACCCCCAACTGCTTCCCGGGCATCTAAATGGCTGCACACTGCTCCGGGTGTGTGTTCACGGTGTTCTGAGTATGGGTCACCATACTTGGCTGTATGTCACATCACTTTGCTAGTGAAATATATATATATATATATATATATATATATATATATATATATATATATATATATATATTATATATATATATATATATATATATATATATATATATATATACACACACTTTTTTTTCTCTTTAAATAGGCCCATTTCATCCCAGTTGAAGTTGTATCATTTCTGAACAGAATGTCCATATACTAAATGCTACTATTCGCCTTTATCTCTTTAGATATTATTGCCTGTTGCCAGGAAACAATTGCTGAATGAGATATAAACCTTCATGAGACAGACTTCATAAATAGCTGTGTCTTACCTTTTAATGTCCAAAACACTGTTATTTGTTTCACGCCAATGTAAACTAGCAAACTATCCAACTTTTCTCCTCTATGCTTTAAAAGAAAATAATACTTTTGTTCAGTAAGGATGGATTAAATTGGTCAAAAGTGACAGTAAAGACATATGTTATGTTAAAAAAGATTTCTAATCCATTTAAATACTGTTTTATTGAACTTTCAATTTATCAAAGAATACTGAAAAATGTATCATGGTTTCCACAAATTTACAACATTGATAATAAGAAGAAATGTTGAGCAGCAAATCAGCATATTATAATGATTTCTGAGGGATCATATGACACTGAAGGCTGGAGCAATGATGCTAAAAAATTCAACTTTTCCCATCACAGAATAAATTACATTTTAAAATAAATTAAAATAGAAAACATATATTTTAAATTGTAATAATATTTCACAATATTACTGTTTTTCCTATACTTTTTATGAAATATGCAGCCTTGGTGAGTTTAAAATGCTTCTTTCAAAAACCTAAAAATAAATAAATGAATAAATAAATAAATAAAATCTTACAGAGCCCAAACCTTTGAATGATAACAAAGTTTATTAAATTCATGCAAAGACTAAAGCCATTTTGTCTATGCTGGTATATATCTGTATCTAAATCGATTACATATATTATAAACATCCATCCAGAGTGTTTCTGTGTCTACCGGGCATCCAGCATCCCTGCGACACTACACTGGATAAACAGATAGAAGAATGGATGGATGTATTATAATGAACCCCCCTGTTAGTTATGTGATGCATCAAATGATCATAAACACTGAACTGGACATATAGGCATACTAATATCACTGCTCATATACACAGCATAAACCAACCGCTGAGAATCAAAGGTTGCATGTGCACTTTGTTTTAGCTTATATCCATCAGAAAGCTCTGAATCGATGCAGAATCAATGCTCAGTACTCCTCTTCCATCAGTGACTGTTTCACACTCTGAGCTTTTTGATTTAAATAATGTGCTAATAACAGCAACACAACCAGTCTCTCAGGTAAACATTGAAGATCCGTCCCCGATGTATCAATAAGGTTTTAACAGATAGATAGGAATATCAATGCCCATTTAGATCAGAAACGCATTAGTGTCTGTATGCTGCATTTTCCACCTGCCAGAGAATCTGATCCATCAGGATGGGTTGTGGTGTGCTGGTGGTGACTAAGCTTGTTCTGTGTGATGACTGGTTGATCCCACTCACTAAGCCCCAATTTAAACAGTGCTTACTCTGCTGTGAGACCGGATGCTTCCTGTAGGACTGAACCAGAACAGATTTTCTAGATCTCTTACAATGTGACATTTTCTCTGGCCCTCTGCATTCTAACACCCTCCCAACCTTCCTCACACTTTTTTTTCTCCCTTTGTGTTCCTTTTCATTGAAATAGGGGTGTGTTTGGATGTTCTATAGTTTAAATGCTTCAAAGGTCCTTGTTTTTTCACTTTCCCCTCTCTTGTCTCAAGAGTCAGGGTCTCTTATGGTTGTCTGCACTTTTTCATCACCTTCACGCTCTCCTTCTCTTTCTGTCTCTTTTGATCAGGATTGTTCTCACATGTTTGGCATAAGGATGAAACTGAACTGCTGCTGATTTTCATTAAATAATAAAATATAATAAAATATGTTGAGTTATAAAAGTTACAAACGAGTGTAAAGGGCTTCTTCTTCTTTTAATTATTATTATTATTATTGTTGTCGTTGTTGTTGTTTTGTTTTTCTGCTATCTAAAGATTTGATGCTTAAAATTTCAATATGTATGTATTTCCAGGTTGTTGGTTGAAAATGAATATGAACAATAGAAAAAGAAATCATGATCAGTAAGTCAAATTAAGTTTTTGCATTATTCATCAAAATAAGCTGAGCTATTTCAACCATCAACCAAGTTGGTTTTACTTTAAAGAGTTTAAGCAGCAACTGAACTTAAGTTTTTAAGTTGAAATAGGTGGTTTTTCTTTTTAATCCCAGATGCTGATCTATACAAAATTCAAGGCCATCTTTAAAATATACAATGTTTACTAAAGTAAATTGAACAAAAATACATTGTTGAATATAATAACAGCTAAAAAAGAAAAGAAAATAAAGCACCATATAAAAATAGAAAATCTTAAAATGGAATAGTGTTACAATTGCCCACCATTGTCATTGAGTTGATTTTATTATTTTTTTATGTTTTTAAGTCGTGTTCTGGACATGGTTTAATTTCACAGGCAGACACAATACAGGTGAAATATTTAAAGCCTCCTTGCCATGATCCATTTAGGTTTGATGTTTTTTGTATAACATACACGATAGGATACCCACATTCCCTGATGCTTTTAGGTATTACTGGTCGATCAAATGTATAGAAAACTACAAGCTAAGCTTTCATTTGTCCTCAGATATTGTTTAGTCTCCCAGAATCTATTTAGGAAGGAAGGGTTATTGTGATTTTTTTAACAGCTTATATTTCCCAGGCCTTCTCAGTTTTATTTAAACTATTCTTTCATCCATTTAAACAGTTGCTGAGAGGCTGAACTATTTTCTTGTAAGTATTTCTCTGCTGTCACTCAGACCAATTCAAAGCAAGACTGGAAACTGTCCTGAACTCAGGAAAGACCATTACCAAATGTCTATCAGCAAATGGCTAAATGCAGTCTAGAGATCTGATGTTTTGGCTCAATGATCCAGACAATGCCTGGTTGTAAAAGGAGTCCTCAGGAATCTTGACGTAAACAGCAGTCATTGGTTGAGTTGCTGGATGTCAGGCATGAATGTCTGTCTGCTATAGACTCCAGTTCATGCAGTTTTTGGTGAAGAGAATATCATTTCTTTACGAGGGCAAAGATTTGCTTTATGTCCTAAAGAGTGCTTAAGGGGGCACCTGTTGTGTTTGTTAAACTACTCGACTGAGGATTACTTGCAATGCATTATTGATGCCTGGTATTTAAGTGCCTTAGTCTTAGTGACTGGGTTTCTCCCACCACAGACTTGTACTGTTTATGTCCCCAGGTTTGATTTTTATTACAAATAACATTTTTCTTATTTTTATATGAAGTTCACATTAGAACATTAAACATGTTCACATAGAACTTTAGAACTTGGCCTTTTAACATGACATCAACATTTGTTTTTGTCATTTTCAAAACTGCTTTTTACAGTATATAAAGATTTCTTTGCTTTACCATTGGCCCAGACCTAGACGTTCAATCTTTAGCGATTAAAATCCATTATAAAAATATTATAATTTAAAACTAAGATGAGAGTCGAATAAATTATTGTGTCATTCCCAGCTCAACCAACATTTTTGGACTTTAAGCTGGTGTACATTTTACATAGATGGTGTACTGGTGTAGGTTTTAACATTAATTCATTAATTTATTTATTTTTGATAAAACAAAATACAACAATGTCAGTGAAGAGCTTAAGATGAAATATGAGACATGACGTTTGAAGAAATCAAAGAAAAATTGTGCGTCATTTTCAATCAAGCAGTATTTTCAACATATTTTATAAATATTATTTAATAGTATATATTTAAGGTAAATGAAGTTCTAGCCATTGAGGCATTTAGCTATTTTATTTTAAAATTGTTTAAAATGTCATTTCCAATCGCAGAACGAATGGTGATTTCACATGATAGAAATGACGTGTTCATGACTGTGCAAAAAAAGAACTCCCCTGTAAATCATGCATATTGACTGTAAAATATTGTTAGCATGCAAACTAATTAAAACTAAACAAGCTAAATTTAAGATGTAACTCAGTTTATTTAATAAAAAAATAATAATTATAAAATTACCCATAGAGGTACTTCTTTTTATTTAATTTATGTCACTGGTCTTGAAAGGAATTTTTCTTGTTCTTTGTCTCTATATTAACTATACAACATTCCTGTTTATTGTCTTTTTCATGGCCTCCAGGTTTAATGCTGTAATGAGCAAGCTGTTGTACAGGGGCTTTGTTGTTCCTACAAAAACAGAATTCTCCCATTCCCAAACACATTCATCATGCCCCTTTCTATCCAGTATTGGCTAATGGCAGATAATTAACTGCTTTATTATCAGAAGTTCCATCCCTGAGGAATGGAACTGCAAACTCCACAGTTTGCTCTCTCAGGGTACGTTTGAGCTTTATTGCATGTTTAGGATATTCAGGAATGAATCATGGCTCAATTTCTTTCTGTCCAATCAGCACTATTCAAAAATGCTGCAGACAAAACTGTTTTTTATCCCCCAAGATGCTCTTGATTATGTCTTTCAGGCTCTAAAGGGGCTGTGGGAGTCATATCATGTTAAGCAGCAATATATATTAGTAGCTGATTCTATCAGTCCTGCAGCTCTATTAGTGAAAATCATAGCAGGAAAGCATGGATATTAATAGCAGTGTAGCATTAATTTCAGTCATTATCTCAGCATGGTAGCTAGTGTTTTTATAAAAACAGTCGTCTTTTATCTGGATTGAATTCACTCCATAAATAGGACAAGATCTTAGTGAATAGCAGGGGAATTTAACTGTTAGTACTGAACGCATATACAAAATACTGTATAGTTGTGCTTATGGCTGATATTCACCGATAAATTAGGTTGTTTTGAAAAATAAATGGACATAGACCAGGGGTCTTAAACATTTTCAAACTTAGAACCACTTGATAAATAAAGAGAGATTTAGAAGGGACCCATCATTCCTCATTGTGTCAAATTGGTTGTAGCAAATCTGGCCAATAATAATGTTTTCATTTTAACAATAAAACTGCTTTATGAAAGTGCTATTCCTAAGCTAAAAACGCTATAATCATATACAAATATCACTGATTGGGAGAGGATACTGAAGTTCCAAGATATGTTTCATTTAAGTATCACATTTTTTGTTCCATAAAATTGCATTAAAACAATAGAAAAACAAGTGAGAGAAATTTTAGATACATTATTAAAATTCTTAAATTAGTTTATAGCTCAGATAATTGTGGAGCTTTATTAAAAAGTACCAGATCGGTCAATTAGCTTCACTAGCTATGTTTTGCAAGGTTTGTCCAGCACCAAACTGGTATGGGAATCATGGTAAAGCCAGTCTTTTCAGCAGGGTAAACCCAGAAGATAATGTTCTGCAATGGATAAAATTGTAGAGTTTGGCTTAGCACCAGTGTTTACTTTCCATTTGCCTCACATGTTTATACCTTCACAGTACATTAACTGCTGTGGTTTAACTAGATGAAGGCCGTGAAAGGGCTTGAATGCATGTCAGTGTTGTTGGAGAGCAGTTTTGACTAAATTATTATGTACGCCCGTGATGCATTCGCTTCACCTCTGGAGCGAAACATTAGAAATGTGTGATGGCGTTATGTTCAGACACTTCTCCTAATTGTTTGGGACATGTTGGCTATGTGTTGTTCTTTGACTGGCCTTTTATGTCTGTAACATATGTTTCACAAAGTTTAGCATAGTATATACATTGGTCTGTTAAAATATGTTTGATTCATTGAGATGACCAAGATATACAGATATCTGTTAGCATGGTCCGCAAAAATCAATCAAGACTTTGATCAACCATGAAAAGCTAATTTAATGAGCACATAAAAGTGCAGCAGTGATTTTCTCTTTCTGCTTCTTATTCTCTCTCACACTCCCTGTTCTGTTTCTCATCAATATGCAGCTCTCCATAGAATTTGATCTATTTTACACCTGAAAGCCTTCGTTCAAGAAAAGAAGCAAATTGGGCCTCTCACGCATCCAGTCCACTGTGACTGTGCATTTAGGTAACGCTTTATTCTAAACTCATGAATTTTATATGAGTTCATATACGTAGTTTTAGTTTATAAAAAGTGTTGTTAGTCTCACAAGAGTGGTGCATGATTAATGTTACCCCACCCTAGATAGTCCTAAACAGACTCCTTAATTACTTGTAATGATGACAGAATTCCACCATATACTGCAATCTTTAAAGATCAAGGGTGTCATTTCTGTTTTACCAAAGGAAATTTTTTTGAACTGGTTTCCAAGCAATACGCTCCCGCCAGTCATTGATCAGACAAACAGGTAGCCCCACCTAAAACTCACACCATTGGTTGAGCTGTTGCCGTGTCAGGCTGGTTAGGATGAAACGTAATGTTTTGATATGTGATAGAGCCACAGTATTAGACTTTATATATATATATATATATAATATACTTAACGTAGACCTCAGCCTGCCTTCTAAGCCTTGTAGGTTTACACTTCCGTTGGCGAAGCGGCATTTGTGCTGTATGCAATGGCAGTGCTGCAAGTTTTACAAGCCATGCCCCTGCAGTCCCTGGACAGCGGCAAAATGGAAACAGGTGCTGTGAAAGACCTGCGCATGGCAAAATGCTTTCCACTGATGGCAACAAAGCCCTCCACTCAAGCCATTAGTTGATCCATGGGGTTCATAGTGGTCCTTCACAGGCACCTATGGCTGACCCTAGCTGACCTGAAGGACTCCAACTGTGCTCCTTAACGCGCTGATCACTCCCCCCGGACACTGCTTCCCTCAGGCAAAAAGCATGCAAAAGCGAAAGTCACCTTATGCCCGGCACGTTCCATCTGCTGTCAAGATCATGCTCCTTATCTACACCCCGCTTTGCTCAGAAAATGTCTTAGCAGGTCGCCACATCATACATGGCTTCTCAATATAAGCTGGATGCAGTGTTGGGGAAGCTACTCTGAAACTGTAGCTTGACCAGCTACAGGTACAAGCTACTCATAAATTAAAGTAGTTAAGCTACATTCAAACTACCCTTCTGATAAAGTAGCTAGCTACACAACAAGTTACTATCAAAAAGTAGCTAGCTACATCGAAACGACTTTTTAAAAACAATTTTATTATTATTATT
The DNA here is from genome assembly GCF_018340385.1 of Cyprinus carpio. Classification (NCBI taxonomy): domain Eukaryota; kingdom Metazoa; phylum Chordata; class Actinopteri; order Cypriniformes; family Cyprinidae; genus Cyprinus; species Cyprinus carpio. The sequence goes on along the minus strand of NC_056579.1, from coordinate 18,000,221 downwards.
ATTATTATTATTATTAATTTTTTTTACAATTAACATTACAAATAACTAAATAATTATATGAAGAATTACAATGAAGTTATAAGTAAAATATAATAAAGTTATAAGTAAAATATTTGAACAACATATTGAAATGCAATCATGATTTCAAAGATAGGGTAAATTCAGGTTAATTATGTAAACTATCCAATACACACAATAATAAAATAGGCTACTGTTATATAGTTATATTATCTTAAACTGACTGTCAAAGTGCAAAATTGCTATTAACATAACATCAATGCAAGAACAATCTGAATGCAACTTGGATCTAACTGGATACGGAGGAGTCATAAAATAATCAGGTTAAACTCACAGCTCATGCGGTATTTACTAACTGTGAATGGAGACGTCAACACTTTGCTTTGCGTGAGTCCCGCCACAACAATCCTTTACCAAATGATAAGCACACTACTATATTGCCATTTTATTTTCTGTTCGATTAGTGCTTATTACAAAACTGTGAGGGCACAGTTTATATTATGAACGTTTATCATTGTAAAACTTTGTAGACATTGATCTAGAGTGCAATAAAGAAGACAAATTAATCAGTTTAAAAAGGCTATTATTCACCTCCTGTATGTGCTTTAAGTCTTCGAAGTAGACTGCATTTTAATCTTTGTTTTGCGTACAGTTGATTCATGTGAAATATCCACTCCTGTACATCCTTTGCATTATCATCAGACGATTTCTTGAGGGTGGAAAGACTGTAAAGCCACACGATGAATGATATCACAACAGATTGTGGTAATGATTAAATTTAGCTTGTTATCTAGTCAGAAGAAGATGCTGCGTGAACTGCTTTAATGCATTACCGGCTCGTGACTCATCAGAACACAAAACAGAATGTAGCGTTTGGTCACGCTACATGTCTACGTGCTGGAAAAAGTTGTTAGCTACAGCAAAAGCTACACTGTTTTAAAAGAAGCATCACTACTAATTTCAGAGGCTTCTGGGACTTATGGCATCGGCCTCATCAGTTTGCCACCTGGGTCTTCTACAAATGCGGCCGCTGTAGTTGTGGCTGAAAATCTGAGTCCCATGGAGAGCATGGACCTGGGGTCATATGCGCATCATGGTCAAACACAGCTGTGTCAGTGCTCTGAGACCATGGCGAAAACCCAGAAGTGTTCAGCTGGGAGGTTCCCCAATGTCTACGGTTATGTCAGTATGTCTGTATGTTATGTGGTTATGTCTGTGGTTATGTCATATGTCAATATGTTTTTGGTTTCGTTCATAAATTGCCAAGATGGCATGTCCTTCAGAGCCCTTTTATTATGGGCAGATCGTCATCTACTCTCCATCAGAGCGATGCATATCCCTGGTCTCCTAAACTGTGGTGCAGACATGCTTTCAAGGTACGGAATTCCTTATGGGGAGTGGAGACTGTAGTGTTGTCTCACTCCCCTCTGATGGGGGATGCTCTCACGTTGTGCTGGCCGAGAGCCAGATTTTATGCATTCCCTCCATGAATATTTTGCCTCTGGTGTTATGCAAAAACAGAGAAGAGAGAACGACGGTGAAACTCTTTGCCCCAAACTGACTGAATCAACCTTGGTTTCCAGACCTAAGGGAGATGCTGGTGGCTCCCCCTTGGTGAATTCCCCTCACCTGTTGTCTCAAGCGAATGGCACAATATGGCACCCCAGCCCGGAGCCTTTATGTGTGGTTGCCTCAGGGGTCTTAGAGGGGCTAAGCATCCTGCCTCCTCATGCACATTCTACTAGGCGACTGTATGATCTTAACCCTTTCACACGTGAATTTAAAATATTCTAGGTGAGCCCCCAGCGTAAGTTTTTTTAGGCAATGGTTTTATTTTAAAACTTATTGCATTATTGTTTCTATGCGACACGTCATGCTTGTCATGTGACACAAACGCAGGCACAATAGCTCTGTATGACACATGGCTCGCATTTATTTTGTTTTTCTGTTTTATTCAAAATATACATGCTCACTATGTTATGAAATATCTGATTTGCCGATTCTGAAATATGTGCAAGTAAATCTATTTGGTTGTTTAAACACTTTTATATCGACCATGTTAGTTAATCTACAAACTATAAATTTATGGTTTTGCTAGTACTTATGTGTATTTAAATGTCTGAAACCTAAAATAAGCATTATATGGTTGAAAACACTGAATATTTGTGATAATATGACAAGCGCTCAGCGCGTCTGATCTAGCTGCACGCCAGCCAAAGCATGAAAGCAGATTTGAATTCAGCAGTTGATGACGTGACGCACTGAATGCTCTTATCCCACCGGTGTGATCGTACGCTTCAGGGACCAGCCAAGACTGATCACACCGGTGTGATCGTACGCTTCAGGGACCAGCCAAGACTGATCACACCGGTGTGATCGTACGCTTCAGGGACCAGCCAAGACTGAACACACCGGTGTCATCGTACCTGTCAAAGGGTTAAACAGGGAGTGTTTGTGAAATGGTGCTGTGATAGAGATATGGACCTGGTGAGCAGTCCCATGTCTGACGTTTTACATTTTCTGCAGCACAGGCTCGAAAGCTACCATCAACACTAAAAGTTTATGTGGACACTATTGCCTTGTTTCGTTCCCCAGTTGATGGGCAATCGATTGGGAGGCAGGCCTTGGTGGTCAGATGTCTCAGAGGGGCGAGGAGATTACATCTCCAATGCCCGCCTTTGGTGTCACCATGGGACCTAGTGCTGGTACTGAAAGCTCTCTTTTTACTCCTGTTCGAGCCCTTGGCATTCATTGCTATGAGGGAATTCTCTTTCAAAACTACTCTGCATCTTGCCCTTACTTCGGCTAAGTGCATAGGAGATTTGTAGCATTCTCAGTGGATGGCGATTGTATTCGCTTTGGACCTGGTGACTGCAGTGTTACTCTCCAACTGAGACTGGATGACGTGCCTAAGTCTCTTTCTACCCCCTTTAAAGCGCAGGTCATTTCTTTGCCTGCTTTGTCTTCCGAGCCATTGATCTCATTTGACACAGAGGCTCAGAGTGCCATTTGCCCTGTCAAAGCTTTAAGATTTATATTGACCGCTCGGCTCTCTTTCGAACAGTCTGACCAGCTCTTCGTATGCTATGGTGACTGTACTACAGGCTTTCTCACTGGATAGTGGACGCTTTTGTGTCGACTTATGCAAGCCAGGGACAGGAATGCCCTTTCAACATCAGAGCTTATTCAATAAGGGCTATTGCCTCTTCATAGGCCTGGTCTAAAGGAATGTCTATTCGGGATATGTGCTATGCAGCCGGCTATTCCTCACAGAATATTTTAGCTAGGTTTAACAAGTTGGATATGCCATCCTTGGTGTCTCAAGTGCTTTCAGTGAGTGACTAACCTCAATTATTCTTATACTTTCATTACTATGCTGCTTCGGGACACAGTTTGTTACTGCTTATAGCTGTTGACACTGTGCAGGCCTATGTAAATTTTTATATGTGTTTTTTGTTACGTTGCACGGCGCTATCATGCTTACTGTTGTTGTGTCTGTCCTGTATTCACTGCAGCCATTTGTTTATTCTGGCCAGGTATGCTAATTTGGTAGACCTGAGTTAAGATATTCATTAGTCTAGCTCCACCTATCAACTGCGGGATTTCCTAGCGCCGTCACTATTGGTTGGGAATTGTGTGTTTTTCTACCCCAGGCTTGGTGTGGTTTTAGCCCTTGGTTCAGGCTTATCTTTGATACTTTCATGGCGGGATTGTATACTGTTCCCATGCAGTATGCAGTAGCTTTTCATTACCATTTAAAGAAACATGCACCAAAACAGGTCGCTGTGAACAGAGCTGTTTTTGAAAAGGTAAAAAGTGTGTTTGGGTGACCATTGAGGAATTTTAACCCTCTGGAGTCGAGCCCCGCATATACGTGTGTTGAGGCATTTCCTCCTGATTTGTTTGTTTGTTTGTTTATTAATTTCAACAGGGACAATTTGCAAAAACATTAATTAAAGATGTTTTGCACCAGATTTAGCTCAAACTAGTTTCCATCTGCAAATCCATCCATCTGATAACCCCGAAAAGAACTTAAATGACACTTTCAGTTAATTTAGTTATGTGATGTTCATTTATATATTTCAACATTACACAATACCAGTCAATACCAGTCTGCTAAAGCAGTAATATTGTTCAGTAATTTTACTGTTTAAAATAACTGCTTTCTATTTGAATATATTTTACAAATTAATTTATTCATGTGATTAAAGCTAAATTTTCAGCATCCAGTCTTGCTGTTCTTTCAATTTATCAAAAAAAAAAAAAAACTTTTTTCAGCTCTTTTTTTTTAATAAATAATGCTCTTTTCAACATTAATAATAATAATAATATTTTTTTAGTAGAAAATCAGAATATTAGAAGGATTTCTGTAGGATCGTGTGACCTAAGTAATGATGCTAAAAATTCAGCTTTGATTGTTCCTAATAAACTGTTTAACTGCACTTGCAAGTGAATCTCAAATTATTTTGGGGGATAATTAAATATATTCTAAATAAACTACAAACATAAAAATATATATATTTATTTTGTCCTCACATTCTTTCTTGTAACTCTTCACTCTCAGTCACACACCTGGCTGAAAGGCTCATTATGCAGCTCATTATGCGGGCCTTTGTCTTCTCAGGTGTGAATCACACAAATATTCATGATAGTTGATCTCTACTCGCATATGCCCTTTACAAACAAAAAGTGTCTTAGAAAATTTTAATCAATCTATTGTTTTCTGTGAGTGAGTAAACAAGATGATTTTCACATCATTTTGAAGCAAAAATTCTAGGCTACAATCTAGGCTACAAATTCTAGGTTTGACAGTCTTGTGAACAAATATTGTGTATTTGTTTTATGACCTCATTTCAGTGACTTCAAAATTTTAGTTTTTCACTAACCACTGATTAAAGTGTTTTCGGAATTTAGCCATGTATATGTTTAGAAGCAACTGAAAAAAGCACAAAAGTCAGGGCTTGTCAAAACTTATCCAGGTCCCCAAAACCCCCTAGACCTCAGAGGGTTAAGCAAAGAATGTTTCTGACATTTCATGAAGACACTAAAGAATCATACCAACTTGTGGAAAATGGACATCTGATGTCCCCTTTAAAAAAGGTCATTTTGAACCAGTTTTTAAAATGATAGAGTTAACAAACCAGTCTTACTTTCAAAAATTAGCTGGCACAACTACTAAATTACTTTAATTGCAGCTGGTTGACTTAGTCAATTCATCTTTTTATTTTTGACAGTGGAATCTGCTTATTTCTTGCTGTTTTTCAGATAATTAATGTCACAGCTCAGACCTTTATAGATGCCCTTCTTAAACTCCTGATATCACGCTCTCTCTTGCTCTCTCCGGGAATGTAGAGAAACCAAGAAAATATTTTTATCTCTTGTTGGTTGCAGTGTTTGATGTTTGTGCCCGCAGTAGATGGGACTCACATGTCACATGTCTGCTGCTGGGCTGATTGTATTAGAGGATTATCAACCACTCCTTGTTTTATAGAGACCATCACAAGACCTGGATCAAGGAAATCTTCCACTTTCCATAATATTTGAACCTTGTCTGCTGGTCAGTTGATGTTTCAGTTGAGTATGTGTTAGATTTGCATCCACAGAGCTCATGAGATTCTTTCATTAGAGTTATGGCTATGCTGTCTAGACAGTGTGGCAATGCCGTTGATGAGACTGAAGTCTGTGTGCTGATATTAAAGATTGTTCTCAAAGAATAGAGGTTTTAAATTGACTTTTTTGAGGATGTTTCTTTGGACGCAGTCTCTTTTCTTTATTAAGTCTTAATCTTTCTACATAAAGAAGACACAAAGGGAAGCATGTGATGCCATCCAGTGAGTCAGTCTTAACTGCAGCCATTACTTGGTGAGGAATGTTGTGTCCGTTATTCTTTGTATAGTTTAGTGAGCCTAGGCCATCACATGGGAATGTCTTGTGCCCTGAGACAAGGAGGTAGCCACAAAAAGTGTCCTTACACTGCCACCCATCCATGTATTTTTTGTCTTGAGCTGGTATTTTGTCATTTCACATTATGACTTTGTTTGCTTTGACATTACAAATTCTCCCTGAGCATATCATGTACCCCATGACTAGTCCCCCCGTGTGGAGTACTTCTTATGATGGATGGATGCTCTTTTTTGGACCTCAAATCCTTTTTTAAATATAACTCCGATTGTATTCGTCTGAAAGAAAAAAGTCATATCCATCTGGCTTGAGGGTGAGTAAATCATGTAATTTGTAATCTGTAATTTTCATTTTTGGGTGAACTATCCCTTTAAGCCTGGTGACCTCCTTCATCTAAGTATCCTGATTTTAGCTCACACATTTGAGTGCTGCTCTCTGAATTCCTTTAACTGTCTGCCTTGATGATTTGTAATCCCCTTGATTTGTTTTATCCCCTGTCCCTCTCTCTCTCCCACTCTTGCTGCATTCTTTCTTTGTACTATCAGAGGTCAAGATTCCCATCTGAATGATTGGCTCTCCATATGCTGCTGATGAACTCTAGAACTCATGAACTCTTGAACTTGGACTCCTCAGATAATCAAAAGTCCACACTTGAGTTTTTTTTTTTTTTACAAAAACTGAAGTAAATCACATATGAAATCTGACTTTTGGTGTCTGATCTTAGATACTGTTATATAAGTGTTTATATGTTTGAAGATACAAAATACATGCAAGAAGGGCAAGACTTTAAGAGCTTAATCAAAACGTTTTAGTGCATATTAGTGGAAGAGGAATATCAGCACTTTTCTAAAGTAAAAAAGTTAGCAATACAAATGATAAATTATGCATTATTCTTGTGCATCTGGCCAGTCTGTAATATGCATAGTTTAGTGTTCTTGGAAATTCATGCATATTCACTTTGCCTTCTTAAATATTTCAACTTTTTGGCCACTGTGTGTTAGCTCACCCGTGGGTGAATACATTAAACACATTATGCATAAATTAAAATTTGATTTATTCATTTAAATAAACATTTCAGTATTCATGTCCCTACAGTACATATTACAAGTAGATTCATGCCAGTCCATGCTTTTCCATTTTTTTGTGCCGATAAAATGGATTTAAATGGCTCTATTTGTTGCTGAAAGATATTTATTCAGAAACTATTTTATCATAAGCATAAAAGTATAATTGAACTGCATGAGTGGGGATCATGGACAATTAGGTGAATGATATCATTTAGATTCTATGGAAATATGCATAGCTTTCTCTATAAATACTCTAGCACAGATTCATATGTAATTTCTCGTACAGCATACCCTTAATTCAAGTAATAATAATGAATGATTATACATGATCAAGACGAGAAAGATCACACATGTGCTGAAAATGTGCTGGATTTGTCATCTGTTCTCCACGATATTCACACAGATGTTTTGTCAACTCAAAATGCTCTTTTATTGCTGTAATGAAAGCTTTTAAAGATTTAGATGGTTTGTATTGTTAGTGTTTTAATTTCCATGTTTTGTTAGTACTCTTTATAAAATAAAGCTCATTTAACATTGAAAATGTTATTTTATTTAATAAATGTTTTACATATATTTAATCCATTTATTTAATTATTATTTAATTATGAATTAAAGTTATTCTATTTCCAAACTTAATTATTTTGGACAACAGACTTTTAAAATTATTACATCATTGTGGAGTTTCTGTAGTCCATGTGATTTACCCTAATATTTTGTTGTTGTTATTGTTGTTTTCATGGTTTACTTCAATTCCTCAAGAAAATACCTTTTTTAAAGATAATTTATAATAATATTAATAATAATTATTATTATTATTTAAAAAGCATCTTGGTGTAAAATCTGTATAAAATAATAAAAAGTGTTCAATGTACTGTATAATTTTTAATTTGATGGAATTTTTCAGTATTTATTTTTTTAAAGGTATTTTACCAGTATTTAGAATTTAACACTTCATTGCCTTGTTTTTTAGAGTTAACAGAAATGCCTGTAAAATTAATGGATAATTTCCTGTGTAAAAATCTGTTATTTTATGGATTTTTTTTTTTACAGTGGATTTATGGTGTAGATCAGACAGTATAATCCTAAATTAATACTCTTCTATATTGATACAATAAAACTTAATATAGATTCACACATGCACTAGACTATAAAGTGTTATGCTGCCAGAATGTAAGATAAAAACTTCAAAGTAAACAGAGACTCCTATCATGCCTGCGTTCTGATAAAACCTCAGCTGAAAGTTGTCTTTATCAAATGCTGAGTGTGATATCACTGGCATGCATACATTAGCAATCAGTATGACAGCATGACGGAAAGGAAAGGCTATTTCTTTACACTGCCTCTCATAGATGGCTGATTATCAAGTGTTTCACAGCTTATGCTATATGACCAAAAGGTCACCGTTCAACCTCTGCATTCACATGAGCACACCAGTGTTTTAATCAGATCTTGAAGAAGATCAGCAGGATCGTAGAAGTTTTAAGAGGGAAGTAAATAGCAATGTAATCAATTCATGAGATAAAGTTCAATAAAGTAGGCTGCCAGTGAAGTTAAAGTCTCTATACTCTCTGTACAAAGTCCACAGTGAAACAGACTTCCAAAGGTATTTCAGTTCATGTGTAAAGCTCTTTGCAAGCGCTCACAAATGCACTTTGTTCACAAATCAAAGCTATTTTTTAAAAAAGAAATCTACCCACAGGACAACATGACATTGCAGAGATGAGCTTTTAGGGAAGAGACGGGGGGGGAGAAGGGAAACATTAGTTGGCTGAAAAAAAGTGTTTTGTATAGATTTGTTTGTTATTTTTTTTTAAACTATAACCATTAATCCTTCAAAAGGAATGTCAAAAAACTGACAGGGAGCCAGTCGTACATGAAGATGATTTGACAGGAGTAGGCTAAGATTATTTAAAATGCACAAATGGAAAGTCTCCAAGGTCTTTATGTTGTGAAATCACCTAAAGAGAATCAATTATGTGCATGCTTAATCAAATTCCATGCACCAGTCTCTTGCTTCTGAAATCTATGTATCACAGATATTTTTCCACAAGGCCCCTATTTGTAGATACCAGCATTTGCAGCTACTACAGACGTCCTGTTAATTTGCGAAGCAGCATCTTGTGACATGTGACTGTGTTTCTGTGTAAAGAATACATCAAATAGGCATGAGATAAGGAAGCATTAACAATTATGGATGTGGATGTGGAATTAGTATTCATCAGATTGGTGAAAGAGTGAGAGATAAAGAGAGATTTTTTTTTAATCTCTTCTCACAATTACCAATGGAATTGATCAGTCAAGCCTTGTGATGTAAATGTGCACTGTTTCATGTGAGCCAAGGGCCTTTCCCAAGGAAAAAACCTACATACAGGCTACTTAGAGGAAATAGTTTATGAAACAAAACAAATGTGATTTAATTCATTTGTAAGATGTCACATTTATTTTATTTACACAGAATGAGAATGTTTCAAGAATGAGGTCTTACGTCAACAGAGTGTGTGTAGCCTGTATGTTCTACAGATAGTTCCCCCTTTTTCTTTCTTTCTTGGGAAATACCTTTGATTCACACGACAAGTTTGCATATGATAAGATTGAACTGATCGATAATAGTGAAGATGGTTCAAAGATCAGATGGTGTACATAAGGTTTATGTTCACATTTAATTATTTATTTTATTATGTTGTTATTTTATGCTGTTGTATTTCATTACAATAAAATATTTTATTTTTAATAATTTTCAGTTATATATTTTTTAACTATCATTTAATATTAGTTTTGACAAAATTGGTATTTGTCACAGATCCATCAAAACAGTGTATATTTGTTATTTCTACATTTATTTGATTAATTTATTAGTATTTATTTGTTAATTACTTTTTTACTCAATTACCATGGTTATCAATTTTTTTTAATAATAATAATAATTTCCAGTTATTATTATCTTGATTTTTGACTAAAATAAATCCTACATTTATTTCATTTTATAAAGTCAGTAATTTTATTTTTTAGAAAACAACAATTGTACATGTTTGTATTCTGTTTCTGTATTTGTTTTATTAATTCATTTAATATCATTTTTTTTGCTCAAACATTATGGATAATTTGTATGTTATTTTGATTTTTTAATATTATTTTAATTTTAATCAAAATTGTACACAATTTGCATGTTAACACTACATTAATTTAATGGTATTAATTATTATTATTATTATTATTTTTTACTTTTTAATAAAAAAAAGTGTACATTGTTTTTGTGTACAACAGTTTTATTTTAATCATTTATTAATATTAATTTATAAATGTATTATCAATTTTATTAATAATTACCATGATTGATATTTTTAGACTAAGTTACTGTAAATAAAATTATCTATCCTTGGGCAATGAATCTTCTGAGAATTTTTTTTCTCTGACACAGGAAACCCGCTCAACCCATCATTAACCACTGACCATGTTTCAAAACAAAGCTGCTGTTTTTTGACCCTAAGAGGAAGTTTGTTTAACAGCGTGATTATATACACCATGACACATTGAGAACTCTGAAAACACTACTGTAAAGCCATTCATTACATTCTGATACACACACAAACATAGTAAAATCAGTAACCCGCTGGTCATTATCCCCTCATATCATCTGCAGTAATTAGATCCCTCTTAGAGTGTCCCTTAAGCAATCCACTCCAGTTACAAGGCTTCTTGCAACCTTTCTTTCCCACATTAATTACCACTGGTATACAATTAGCAACCCAACTTCCATACCAGTGATTCCCAATCCTAATCAATTTCCGATTCTAAGTGGTTCATCAGAGCCCACAGGAATTGTGGCTTAGGAAACAGTTGACTGGATAATGATTTGAGACGGAATGAGTTTGCCTGTTTGGTATTAGCGGTGTCAGGAACTCTTATCTTCACACAAACATCCACAGACTCTGTTTATCATGCTTTTGTTCCCCCACATCTGTGCTGAAACTTGTTCAATACTAATAGGGTTTCCTGGGATGCCAAGAGCACTGCTTTAACCTATTGATGTGTGCTGGGTAGCGTGTAGACTTGTATATCACTGATTGTGTGGGTACTGCACTGTGTTTGCCAGTGCATCACTCAGTTCTCATTCTCACTTGGATTTGATCAGCAAACTTATTCTCTTCAGTATTAGGAATTGCATGTGTCTTCGTTACAAGACAAGCCCACACTCATTAAACTCTCTCAGAAACACATCTATAGCTCTCAGTAAGATTAGCCTTTTTATTGGTCTTACTGTGAGTATTTCATTTCATTTCATTTTTTTTTTTTTTTGTAAATGTAATTGTATTCACTAGGCTGTCTGCAGAGTTTAATTCCTTGTTTTTATGTAATAGATCATTATGGACAAAATAGAGGGCTTGATGGATGCTATTTAAAGTGAGTTCATCCAGAAAAATGTCATCATTTACTTAGCCTTGTGTCGTTTTAACCCTGTATGACTTTCTTTCTTCTGCAGAAAACTAAAGAAGATATCTTGAAGAACATTGAATTCCATTGTATGGACAAAGATACTGAGATGTTTCTTCTTTTGTATTTTACAGAAAAAGCCAGATAGTTTTGGACAACATCAAGGTAAGTGAATGATGACAAAATTGTCATTTTTGATTGAACTATTCCTTTAAAGCCCTGGGGTCTGAAAATGTAAATCTGAGGTTGTATTAAAATTAAGGACGGAATTGCATACAGTATGTATAATGGTGTGTTAATTTTTCCCTTTTTTTATTATTCCCTATCTGAAAAACTATGTATGGTATATTATTAATAATTAAATAATAATAATAATAATAATAAATGTCTCCATAATGTAGTCCATAATGTAGTCAACAGCACCGAAAATTTTCATGAAAGTGTATATTTATGAATGTGGGCGATGATGAATGTTTTTGGAGAGGTTGGGACAACTGCTGAATACAAAGTGCTTTTCTATACATAAAAAGCAAAAATCACTAAGAGGTCCAAGGGTGAGGAGGAAAAAAAATGGGAAAAGAGACAAAAGAGAGAACATATTGTTATTTTCAACAGACAGGGTCATATCTCATTTTTAAGCACCCACTTTTACACCTACATGATATACACACACACACATCAGTGCAGCAAATACATCCTACATTGCGCAAGAGGTATAAGTATATTCATTGTGCAAAAAATAAACCTCTTGGACAATGTCTAACATTAACGTCATGCAATTTCCTTTCCCAGTGAATATTAATTGACAGTAGCACCTACTGTATATAAACATACATGTGGGCTACAGACACATTTACACAGTGTTACTCACAACACTTCAGCTGCTTTGAGGCCTCTTCAGTCCATACTATCTGCACTAGGTATCTGTGTAGTGCTTTTGTCTTTTGTATTTCAAATGACATTTTGCTTTTGAAGTGCTATTAATATTAAATGGCAAATGGCTATATAGGTTTGGTTTAGCTGTCCGAGTGAAGAAAAGGAGTGCGGACACATGAAAAATATGAAAGACACACAAGGTATGTACTTTAACAACACATTCCTTTAGTGTGATTATTTTGTATAATAAGATACTTTCAATACGCTCATCTGCTTAAAATGTTTTTTTTTTAATCTGTCATTATTCACTTTTGACAAATCTGTATTATTTTTTGAGCTGTAATCCCTTTGTTGTGTGTCTTTGCTTTAATAATTGCCAAGATTAATTTAAAATCTGTATGATTCATGTAAATCCTATTTCACTTATGTTATGTCAGGAAATTGTTAGCACTTAAAGTCTTTTTAAAAAATCATTGGGTCTAATCCCTTATTATATCAACTTATTCATGTTTTGCCTGTAATAATAAATCCACTACGATTGAGTTTGTGCTTTTGGACTGAAATGAAACAGTGTTTGCTAATGCAATCAGCCAGCATCTCTTATTACCTGGGCAGCTGGCCTTTTATGTATCAGGTGACATTATCTTATGACAAAGCATGGCACTGTATCAAAAGAAGAATAAGACGTGGTGATTTCTGGATGAGCGGATCTATGACGTGAAATCAAACATACTCTAAAACCTTTCAAAATGATTTCATTTTAAAAGTATTATAATGAAATTACCAGTTGGCTTCTTGTGAGATGAAGTGATGGTAATCTTGCAAACATTTTCCAAGCCAGAACAAAAGTTATAAAAATGGAGACTTGGGCTTCAAGATGTCCTTTGAACAAACATGGAACTTTTTACAATTTCTTGGAAAGGTCGGCAAACATGATGACTTATTCAACATGTGGACATCTGAACCAGTAAAATCCTGTTCAGATAAATAAGACAAGAGGCAGGACAAATAAATAATAATAAAAAAGTCTTAAATAAATAAATGAATAAAAAATCTGAACAGAATGAAAAGGAAGACAATGCAGCAGGAGGGAGAAAGTTTTGAGACTTGTCAAAATAAGCGAAAAAGAGAATAATATAAATGCTGAATACTGAAGGTCAAGTCGGACCCAAGACTTACTGGTAGAAAAGTAATACAGATGCAGCTAAAAGCAAAAACAACTTGGGGATAAAAGCATAAACATTTTGAATGTAATAAATATTCTCTTTTTCTTAATCTAGTCTTTTTTTGATTGTTAATATGTCATCTTGTGCATGATCATATATAATATAATATAATATAATATAATTTATATAATATAATATAATATAATATAATGCTTTTATTTGATCAAATACAGTAAAAACAGTTATATTGTGAAATATTATTACAATTTAAAAGATTTAGAATTTCTTAGAATTATTTCTGAAGGATCATGTGACACTTAAGATTACAGGAATAAATTACATTTTAAAATATATTAAAACAGAAAATATTTTAAATTCTAATAATATTTCAGAATATTACTGTATTTTTGATCAAATAAATGCAGCCTTGCCAGAGAATAATTATTACAGGAATAAATTACATTTATTTTTGATTGAATATTTGTTGTATTTCCTTAGTGTTATGTGAATACCTGTAGGGTTAGTTGTATGTATTAGTTTCATAAGTTGTAGGGGGTTTTGTTGCTGTGGGTTGGTGGTGTTTATTGGTCATTCTTTCTTTACTTGATCGAAATATTGATTTTATTTTGTAACTTAACGCTTTTAATATGGACATGGTGAAATATAGGTTGATTTTTCTGAATATGGTGGGCTTAGCAAGCAGCGACTGATATCTAGCCTTGACTTATTTCGACATTAATGCCGAGGCCTTTTAATTATTAAATGTGCGTGGATCGATTGGGAAGTTTTTTTTTTTGTTTTTTATCTTAGTTATAAATCTGCATAATGGATAACAACGCTTTAAAGGAGCTCCTACCCTTGAGCTGTTCTCGTTTTGTCCGTCAAAGAAACAGACGGCTTGTGTAAGCAACTGTGAATGTTTTTCTAATAAATTATATTTCTCGCGAGTGCTGCGGGTTTGGTGAGTCGCGCCAAATATAAATACGCGGGTTATTATTGTCATGCAGAACTTTTTCACATCTGTGTTTTTTTTTTTTTTTTTTTTTTTTTTTTTTTTTAAGATGAAAATAATATTACAGTCCATCACTTTCCATCCTGATGTCTTTTGTATCCCTTGTTTAATTTCAAGTCACTCACAGCCAACACTGAGTTCAGAAATGTTTTCTGACACATTTCATAACAATGCACAAAATAAAACATGTATGTATGTATTTCAGTATTCCAGAGGCGGATGTGGAGAAAAGGAGTGAGAAATGAAAACAGGACTAACAAGAGAAATAAAGATGTTCGAGCATGAAATAATTGTAGCTACAGGGGCGAAGTTTGAGGAACAGTGAGAGCCTGGACACACTCAGCTTTAGAGAGAGATCAGGATAATGATGTTTTTGAGGGTGCTAGAGAATGAGATTTTAGGCCTGGTGTTGGTTATGCTTGCCTTGTTCTGTTATTATTGGAGAGAGGAAGCTCTGTGGATATCAGTATTAATGCAGAAGCTGTGAAAGACACATTTATACAGCTTGGAAACTTCCAATATGTGTTCCCTCAATTTTCTAGAAGGATTCACTGTCATGAAAGAAATGCTGCTGCGTAAATAAAAAGAAGTTTGCACTCCCCATAAATTCAGAGTTAATGTTTCTGCTGTGTTTTATGTTTGGTCAGCAGTAGATGCCATCAATACTATATAACAGCATAACTGATGCTAAACTTTCATCTTTTTCAGATCAGTTATTATTTATTCACCCTTGTCAGTCCAAACCAATACGCTGTTACTTTATTTTTTTTCTGAGGAGCACAAAAGCAGACATTTCATGAAGCCCCTACTGAGACCACAGCTGATCAGCTTCCTTAAAATATCAACAAAGTTATAACTTGGGCTATTTGCATATTTCATTTCTCATTTAAAATGCATTGTCTCTTGTTGCATTTTGTATCTTTGTTTTTGTTTCACTTGATGTGTTAGAGCTTCTGAAACACAGCTCCTGATAAACAGTATGCAGTTTTTATAATCTATCATTTTTATTTCTTCAGGATTACTTCTGATGGTAGGACAGAAATTCATTAGAATCATGGACCCAGTCAGTGAAAATCCTTCCAGTTTCCAGCCCAAATGCCTTGGGGTAAGACTTTTCATTTAACATGACACATCTAGCTGTTATATATAGGGTTAGAACAGAATTAATGTTAAAGAACTTGCTGAAAATTTAAGCCTGAGTTACTTTTAACTTGCATTCAGCAAAATCTTTGTGTACGTCATCTATATGGAAATAGATAGATTTTTTTTTTCTTCAGGCCATGCCAGTAATTTTTGTACTGTAGTGTCAACACCAAGGGAAAAAAATTAAAATGTTTATATATATATATATATATAGTATATATATATATATATATATATATATAGTATTTGTTCAAAACACATGTTTTATATTTCGTATATTTTAATAATATAAGTGTAATTATGGGCGATATCGCATGCAATGTCACGCCGCATCATGTGTTCCCTGTGTAAATCGCCATGTGTGCTTTCAAATATATTTAATATAGCCGTATCACTTGTACGCAATACAGCTGTTTTATATTTGCGTAGCTTTTCAGTGATCTACGGCTCTGTATTTTCCATTTGAAAGCAGGTGATGGCGATTTAGCGGTAATGTAATTTATTCCTGTGATAGCACATCGCCCAGCCCTAAGAATTTATTTCCGTCAGTCAATTTTTACTTTCGTCGTCTTTAGTGCCACATGATCCCAGATATACTTCAGATATAATGGTCTGACCGGACAATCCACACACAGGAACAGAGTATCCCTAGTAACCCACATGATCACTGCCCAATAGTGACAAATAAATGTTAAATTTAAAATAAATAACAAAGAAATAGTTTTGATTTTTTTTCTTGCTCCAATGAAAAAACATTTCTGGTTGATAATGTGCTTAATTTCGATGTCCTGAATAAATTTTCTTTATCAAAATTAATTTCATGTTATCTGTCGGGCTTAAAACCGTGTTGTGCTTAGCTGTCGTTTGATTGGTTGGATATAGTAAAAGTTCACCCCAAAAATAGGATCAAATTGATCTATTTACAAATTATGCAATTATCCCACCCCTGTCACTCGCTCACTGTCATCCTGTTATGCCCTCTTTGCAAAAAAAGCTGTGATTTTTTTTCCACGACCTTTCATCCTTTTTTAGACCTGATAATAAACTGCCTTTTTTGACAGACCTTATCCTAGCATTAAAAAACTAGTGTAGGTGTAAATAGTGTAATTTTTTACCTTAATAAAATTAGCAGCTAGCTAGACAACAGCTTCTTTTGATCTAGTTCATCTCACAAATACTAAATGATGTTATAGGTAATTTATCAGAGGTACATACTGTGGATATTAAAAAACTACTCTTGCCTGGCACACTTACTTTCTCATTTCTTCTTCTAAGCTTTTTCAGACAACGGCAGATTCCATTATAATGAATGGCTCAAAGGATTCATTGCGATGTTTGAAGCCCAACATACTGGAAGTGACATTCATCTGCATGTTGCGGAATAAAAAGTGCTCACACCCAGCGGTAATTCACACGGCACACGTAATAACCTTTAAATCCTTTAGTGACAGAACTACGGTATTGCGCGCGCGCGGGGGAGGGGCGCTTGGGCTTCTCTACTGGACTATTGAATATCACCACCCATTCACTGCCATTATAAAGCTTGGAAGAGCCAGTACATTTTTTCTTTCGTCTGAAAGATGAAAGTCATATACACCTAGGATGACTTGAGGGTGAGTAAATCATGGGGTAATTTTTGGGGGAACTTCGTCTGAAAGATGAAAGTCATATACACCTAGGATGACTTGAGGGTGAGAGTCTTAATGTTTTTTGTTGAATTTGTGGGTCCCTATACATTTTGTGTTGGGTGAGTAAATCATGGGGTAATTTTTGGGGGAACTATCCCTTTAATGTTTTTGTTGTTTTTTTTGTTTTTTTTTTTTTTTTTTGGATGAGAGGATTAATTTCTTCCAAAACGAAAATCATACTGACCTGAATTTGAGCTGTCAGTATTGTCCAATCGTTATACAGTATATGCTATATAGACGCCATAAAATCTGTCAACAGTACATACATCTAAGGCTCAAGGACTTCTCTGGCTGTCATATTTTGACTCATCCAGTCTCTCTCCAAATCCACCTACTTTCTAGTACATAATTGAATTCATAACTCAGACCAGCTGCAGACGATTAGTCTAAACGACATCCCATCTTCTCCCAGCTGTTGTGGCCAGTGTTGGTTTACCCCCTAAGAGCTGCTGACATTCAGTACACCTGAACAGTACTCATATGTAGATTATCTCAGTCAGTCCACTTGAGGGTTCTTGATTGGGTCTTTGATCATCTAGTAGTCCCATTTTTCTAGGGCAGGTTGAATGCATAACAAAAAATAATGAGCTACTGTGCAATAGAGCGGGAAACGTAAGAATGTGACATCGTCTTTGCTGATTCTAATTTTTTGATGAGAAAAGAACATTGAAATAGAAAAAAGCTTTGCTCAGGTAGTCAGAAAAAAAAATGTTATTTCTGTATCCAACACAAATCTTATTAACAGTTTGTTATGTGAACAGCAATAAATGGCCTTGAAATGTGACTAAAACGGGTGAAAGGTCATATTAAATTTCTAAGTAGTTTGTCCTGTATCATTACTATGGCAACCGCTGTAGATGGTGATGTCACTGTCGGAACATAATGATCAGATTTCATCACTTTGCAAATTGTTTGAAAAACAAGCTGAAATTGGATGCAGTGTGATAAATTCCCACAGAAGCTGCGTCCCATCAAACGCTGATGAAAATGACCTCAAATATATTCTATTTTTGATTGATTCATTAGCGTTTCTGTTTCAGATTGAAAAATGTTATCTGTGTTTGTAATGATGGTGATTATCATAATCAGATTCAAAGCACAGCACCAGGTAAGCATAAGGTAACCCTGGCTTCTGTTAATGAATGCACACACACAGCCGAAGCGCTCACACCCACACGCTGGCAGGAGTCAATCATGTGGAACCTTTGTGAGCTCGTTATGTCATTTTTTTTGTATAATTGGCGCAAGACATAGATGTACTAACCTGGTCAGGAGTGAGGTTGAAAACTTGTCAGATTAGATGTAGCAGTTGCTTTGTACCACGAAGTAATAACCGGATGGTGGCTTTACCAAATTATTGAATTACTTGGAAATACACGTAGTTTTCTGAGCAAGGGTTCAATGAGCTGTTTTCTTTCTTTTTTTTTTCAGTCTATTAGGTTGAAGAGAACATTTTCTGCACAGAGCCATGACAATTCTGGGTAATGCTGAACCAGGCAGACTTTTTGTACAAAACGATTCGCTAGGGCAACCGAACATGAAATATTATATAGTTCTTTTCATCATGATATAATAAAGAGGAACATTATTATATCATTCAGTTCGTTTAATATCAAAACAAACAACAGAATAAAAAAAGTCTTTATACTGTAAAACAACAATTTAAAATAATGAAAAATGCTTAGGACTTAATTTCTTCACTTGCTTTTTTATTAATCTTTCTTTTTTTTCAGCGAGACCTTAAAATTCATCATGAAAAGTAATTTCTGTTTTCTCAAAAATCTTATGAGAATGTGAAAATAAAGGGTAACTGGCACATATTGTGTTGCCAAGTGCATGTTAAACTCACAGCACATAGAGAGGAGGAAAATAGAGTTAACAGCTTTTATTGTGAGCACGATACAATAAAAACATTGGATCATGAGCTGCTTGCGTGCCACACATCGCTCTGAATCCTTCAGTGCATTAGACTATGTGCTTATTTAATTAAATCACAGCCATTTGCAATTTGATAAGCACAATAAGCCATATTAAAATTTAGATTTTAGTTTGACTGAAAGATGCTTTCCCAAAGCCATTGCACAAAAAACTAGATTAGAGAGATTTTAAATTGTTATGTGAAGGTAAAATATTTTCAGTGCATTATGAAGTTGTGGCAGGCCTCCAGAGTCTAGGTGATTAATGGAAAATGCTGTATATGTGTATATACATTTCCTGGTTCGCTAGGCAGAAAGCAGTTTGAAATTATTAATTTGAAAAATTATATGCTTCATTTTTAGCAAGAGCTATGGCAAAAGGTCCCCTTAAAACATGGTTAAGTACTCCCTGTGGTGCCTGTTTAGAACTCTATATTTAGGCGAATTCAAATTTTTACAAGCACGTACCAAACTACATTCATAGATGGTTTAAAATTTTAATGAAGTTAGATATTTAATGCATCTTAGTCTGAACGATCCTTGCGAGTTTGCAGTGCAAACAAAACCTTTTTTTATTTTAAAATATTTAGTGAGCTACTTTGAATGGTTTTATGCATAATTTGTTTTTTTATTTTTTTTTTTCTTCAATATTTCTCTTTTACTCCTAAAACCAAAGGATTCGATTCTCATCTGATCTGAAATATGAGCTGTAGTGAATTTTAATAAAAACATTACAGCCTAATGCAGCCCCTCTGGATGTCACACTATATATTCTCGTGCTTTTATTACTCCTAAGACAGACACAGGGAGTCTGTGAGCCTGAGCTAATGAAACATTACCAGCAGAAATTATTTTCCGTTGAAAAGGAGATTAAAAGAATTAACCTGGGTGCTGGAGCCCCCCTATCCATTATGCAGTCTTATTTAATAATTGATTGCTGTAAGTGATATTTCCCACACAGATGATGATTAGAGACTTTGTAATAGCGTCCATTGATGAGATGGATTTGAATGATGAGAAATCAGTCCTACTGTCTCCAGCCATGTCTCTTATCTGTCTGTCCTAAAATGTTATGATTAGTATCAATCTAAATTGATGACATCTTCAGTAGAAATCTTTCAGGGAAAGCCATTCTGTCACAAAGGCCCAAATTGATTGCGATTCAATTTTACCATCAATTGCGACACTGTTGTAGTAACCACTCATGCATTGACTTCGTATTCCTCCCCTCCCTGTGCAGTTTGCATTCAAACATTGATCCATCCTGCTTTGATGTTGAAAAATGTGAAACAAATGGAGCGATAAAATTGGAACATGTCGCATCCCGGCGCTGAGAACAAGAGCTGTGTTATTGGCTGGAGCATTGTTTCTTATCTCAGCTTGAAATATGTGGAAAAAGTGCTGACGCTTTCATCACGCCCAACGCTGGTTTTGAATCCTTGGTTTATTCCTTTATCCCTGTGTCCCAGCAAACCCTTTTATATGTTTCTCTGTGTGTGTGTGTGTGTGTGTGTGTGTTTCTCCTTTGGTAGTTGTCGTGGGGTGTGAAAATCAAGAGGAAGTTGAAAAGCGCGGCTCCTTTCCTGGGCAGGTTCAGGCCGCTGGTCGGACAGTGCTGTCACCAGTGCACCCCGGAGAGTCTGGTGAGAAAACGAGAGGGATGAAAGGATTATTCGAAGATAATAAAAGGACAAACAGCCAGACGCAGACAGGGAAGTACACAGATTTAGGCTCACTTTTTTAGACCTCAGACGCTGCTTTCACAAACCCATATCATGAGGGACGATCAAAGGGATTTCAGAGCGCAAGCGAACATGTTACTTATGGTAGGAATAGCATGAAAAAGGGATTAGGAGTGGAGAGAAAAATAATGAACACTCAAGAGCATAGTTCCCTTCGTGCTATGAAGAGCTGTTTAGAAAACTGCAGATGACTAAGCTTGTTTCCAGCAGCACTGGTCCCAGTGGACACATCGTGCTGAGAGCTGGGAGAGCAGGACTAATGGAGCAGTAATCAGAGGGTTATTGGATCGAACCCTTCCTGAACGAATCTATTAATCTCAACCATTTCAGACAAGCCTGCCAGCCAGATAAATCATATTTGAGCCATTTGGTGTTTGTATTAAAAGTCATTTAAAATGCATACATGGATTTTATTTAACAGCTATGTCAAATAAAAAGATCAGAACCAGGGGCGTAGCAACCACTTTTTGAGATGTCTGCATTTGCCCTCCTAGATTTACACAGATCATTATTAAATCAGCGCCTTAAAGGAATAGTTATGTACTCACAATCATGCTGTTCTGTGGAGCTTTAAAGGAGATGATTAGCAGGATGTATTCATCTTCATCTCTTTTCTATGGAAGCCTGTTTCTGCCTCGAATTAAAAAAAAAAAAAGAAAGAAAAAAATGTCAGATCAATTTAAAATGAGATTTTAAGATAAGTTATAATTGTGAGATCTAAAGTTTTAAACTAACCTTTTTTTCTGCAGTAACATTAATACTTTTTTCAGTTTATTGTCAATTCTGGTGCAGCAGGTCTTAACTCGTACTACTGTTCAAAAGTTTGGGGTCAATAATTGTTTTTTTTTTTTTTTTCTTGTTCACCAAGGCTGCATTTATTTGATCTAAAATGCAGTAAAACCAGTAATATTGTGAAAATTATTACAATTTAAAATAAGTTTTCTGTTTTAATACATTTTAAAGTTTAAATTATTCCTGTGATGCACAACTGAATTTACATAATCATTACTCCAGTCTTCAGTGTCACATGATGCTTCAGAAATCATTCTAATATGCTGATTTGTTGCTCAAGAAACATTTTTATTACCAGTGTTGAAAACAGTTATGCTTTTGTGATTTTAGGATTCTTTGATGAATAGAAAGAGGAGCATTTTTTTTAAATATTAATTGTTTTAAAAAAAATTACATTTTTTTCTGACCCCAAACTTTT
Organism: Cyprinus carpio; assembly: GCF_018340385.1. NCBI lineage: Eukaryota > Metazoa > Chordata > Actinopteri > Cypriniformes > Cyprinidae > Cyprinus > Cyprinus carpio. The sequence goes on along the minus strand of NC_056579.1, from coordinate 17,978,051 downwards.
TAACAGTAGTGCAACCATTAGTTTCTTTCCAAAAAAGAAAAAAAAAGTTTATTTAAAAATTAGTCTTAATTCCAGAAGTAATTAGTTTGTTTAAAGAGCTTTGAAGAGGGCTGATGCTGCGAGGGCTGTGATCATGTTAGTTATGGTTGACCTAAATGGCAGCACACACACGAAAAAATGCATATTATTACTCAACTCCCAACTCTTATGTTCACAGACTCTCAAAAACATCTGTTCCAGTCACATTTTGGTGATGAATTGTTTGGAGCTGATACAGACGCCCTGTCACTGAGATTAAAAGACATTTTTCTATCTGCTTTGCTTTGTACAACCAGCATTTATTTATTTTAATGATAATTTATTTTAAATATGAATGAGATCATGTTTTACACCTGGGATGTAACACATCCTGAGTGAATTTGTCACTTTCTCAATCTCTGTCAAATAAAAGGAGGAAAAAACTAAACAATGAGATACTAGCATTTTTAAACATTTTATTTGATCACTTTGCAACTGCATTGCATGTCAGCATATTTTAAGAAACATTTTATTTTGGAAGTATTTTGCTTGGGGACAATTCTTGAACATCTTTCAGGCTATGATTTATAGTGGAACTAATAGGGTGCTATTTTGAACGTGCAAAGGCTTCCCTAAAGTGTGTCATTATCTCAGTCTATATAGGACAGCAGAACAGACTTTCTGAACTGTGATGGAGGCTGGTTAGCACCCTCTCCATCAAGTTTGATCAAATATCCTTTTGCTGCTCTCAGGGTCTGAAGTTGCTGCGTAACACTCCTCCTCTGGGCTTTCAGAACCTGACGTCTGTGAACGAGACACACACCGGGTAAGTGCACATCCTTCACTTGACTCAAACCCTCCCCATCCGGCCCATTAAAATAACAATGCATCTCTCAATTGCTCGAGTGTAATTACTGTTTGCATTTCTGACTCGCAAGCCTAGCACATGCACTTCAGTCAGAAAATAAAGAGCCCTAGAATAACTTTCTCTTATTTTATTTTTTTACATCGCAGACCCACAATCGAATGTGGTTTCTACAATCCCGCTACCCTTTTTGTACACTTTTGAGTCCTATCAGCCACACATAGACCAGTGCTGGGAAGATACTTTGAAACTGCAGCTTTCCAAGCATCAAGCTAGTCATTTAAAGTAGTTCAGCTACAGGCAAACTACTGTTTTGAAAAAGTACTTGGCTTTACTACAAGCTACTAACAAAAACTAACCAACTTCATTGTAGCTATGAAAGGCTTGAGTGCTTTTTATTGCTTTATTTATACACTGCCGTTCAAAAGTTTTGGATTAGTAAGATATATAACAGCATAAGATATTTAAAATGCATACGATATTTAACAAATGCATGTTATTCTACAAATAATGCTATTTCTATTCATTAAAGAATGTTTTCAACATTAATAATAATAATAATAATTGAGCTTCTTGGGCGGCTGATCAACATATTAGAATGGTTTCTGAAGAATTATGTGATACTGAAAATTGGAGTAATGATGCTGAATATTTAGCTTTGCATTACATCAATAAATTACATTTTAAAATATATTCAAGTGGAAAACAGCTATTTTAAATAATAATAATATTTCACATTATTACTGTATTTTGATTAAATAAATGCAGCCTCAGTAAGACAATTCTTTCAAAAAACTCAAATTTTCAGACTTTAGTGTATTACTAACATAAGTTATGATAAACATACCTGTTATATATCACAATATATTGATATCTATTAAGATGACATTACTGATACATTAATTACTAATGGGAATTTTGTTTCATCCAGTTACTTAAATCTTTCCATTCACCAAGAAGACTTAGGATTTCTTCAATAATTAACACCAAATATAACTCAAAAAAAAAAAAAAAAAAGTAGAAAACAGTGATGAACAGCAGATATAAAATTTCTTTATATTTAATTTATATAGAACTAAGATTCATCAAAATAAATTGGATTTCCTAATGCTACCTCAGAGAGTTCAGGAGATTGTGTTCGATAATAGTCTCTAAAGCAGTGTAAAATATGACATAATTAAACCAGCAATGGAGCATTTTGTCATGCTACAGTGCTGCTGGGTGGAAAAAAAAAGCTTGTTACTGGAAAACCTAGATTATTTTGAAATGAGCTACTGTAAATTTTAGTTTCTCCCAACAATACACCTATCAGGAAAAATGTTTTATGCATTCATGGGAGTGACAAAAAATGACTTTAGTGTTTTTTCTTTTTTTTATTAAATTTTGCTTAATCTGATATCAATAATCACTGTTTTCTCTAAATGTGAGCATAATTAAAGTGACCATATTCATCCATGTTTCTATGCAAAACGTTTTTGTAAATATTAGTATGTCATCCGTCTTGAGTTCTAGTCTGACTTCTGTATTCCGTGCACACGAACAGAATGATAATTTAGGGGATTCACCCCTGCATTTAAAAGCTGTTGACTCTCTTGTGGCCATTGCTGATAGATCAAGATGTGACGTGATGCGGGCATTGCTTCCTTAAAAAGAAAGAGGACTTTCATGAAGAAGTGTTTCTAACTTCCTAGAAAACACATTGTTAAAGCAAATAAATGGGATTTGTCTCTCCGGCATCAAAACACACAGAGGCAGACTCTGTGAGCACCCAGTTTATCTTCTCAATCACCTCCCACTTTAGAAAGTGTCAGAAGCCAAGCGCTGCAGATCCTGCTGAAGCATTTAATTCGGCTTGAATTAATAGTCCCGAATCAGAGCCTGCTCTTTCATAGGCTGAGCTAATTAACATTTTGGAGCCTGATTATGCTGAGAATATGATGTATTCACCCAATTTTCATTGTCCCAAGGTGAGTGATACAATATCTCTTTACATAAGGGCTCCTTTTCATTTTGCTAATCGGGTAAAAGACAGTGGACGTGCCTGAGTGTATTGTGTGTGTGTTTTAGGTACCGTGGCTGGTTAGTAAGGAGGGTGTGCTGTTTGCTGTTTGTATGGGGTTGTGAAGTTCACCCCAGCCCTGCTGGAGACAGACGGCACAGAGTCCACGGCAGCGAGAGGTGCGGTTTGCTTGAGCACTCTTCACTGATTAGATGACATGCCACGTGGAGAGAGAGCAGAGAGAGATGCATTTGAGGATTGAGAGGCACTCCTGTGAGGCTCCCATTGAGATTAAATTCAAATTTCTCTCTCCTCTGATAATATAGAAGATTGGTAGCCACTTAATCTGACATTACATTATATTGCATGCAGAGATGTGCAAACCTACATATTGTCAATGGTGACCAGTCTAGGGGTTTTCACATTTTTATGACAAATTAGATGAAAGTTTTAAAACAAACTAATAAACTTAATGTTTATTTATGACTGATAAATATGCATCACAAGTAAGAATAAATAATGCTTTCATACCTCTTGACTAATTAAATCAAATGTTCACTATTGACAGATGCTGATTCTATGAAGTTTGAATAAATACATTAAAAAATGATCATTTAAATAAAATCAAATAGATTTCAGCAATCAAAAATAAATGTATGATTCATTTTTTGAGTGTAAAATATAAATGAAGCATAAAGACCAGCTTATACTATGTGATGCAAAATAGCAAACATTATTTATTATATAGTTATAAAGTTATAAACAGTTATAAATACATGTTGTGTCCAAAGTAAATATCAGCAGTTTATATTATCATTGCATTAAAATGAAAGCAAAGTGTTGATATTATTTGTAAATATTTAGTATGTAATTTTAGTAAATTAAGTAATAAAAGATAATTTTGTCTTTTTTCTTTTTTATTATTAGAGTAAATTTAACAAAACACTATGTGAACTCACAGAACTTTGATGATTTAGTCTTTATTTCTTACTGTTAAAAACTATGGCTGTCAATAGAATAAAGTAATTGCAATCAAATAAACAATTGTCAGTAGAATAAAATAAAATAATATTTTAATGAATGACCTGTCCTTGTCGTGAGAGTAGAATTAAAAATATTAATGTCATATTGATTGGCCTAATCTGGCCCAGAATTAAGAATATAGAATTATAGATGTAATTTGAAATTATAAAGTTTAATCGTTATGTGTAATTTTTTCCATTCTAGGAACTCGAAAAAGAGCCGGACTCTAGTTAGAAGCTCTTGGACTGCTTAAAGATTGGTCTTAATGAAGCCCTGTATAAGGCCACTAGAGTGGAACTGGATTCTAGGAACTCGAAAAAGAGCCGGACTCATTCTTGAGCCCTGTATAAGGCCACTAGAGTGGATGTGGATTATCATTACTTTGATGGCATTCATTTTATTTTTGCTGTCAACCATAAGCCATATGTGGCATGTTAACTTTTCTCTTTGCTTTTCACCTTGGTTCAACCCAGTTAATGTGTTTGATTTTTACTGAAATGGCCGACTATGTCGAACCCGTAATCTTCGGAACACAGTATAAGATATTTTAGATTTAGTTCGAGAATGAAAATGTATGTTACGGTATACTGTCCACGTCCAGAAAGGTAATTGTCCATGTGACATCAGGGGGTCCGTTAGAATTTTTTGAAGCATTCGAAAATACATTTTGGTCCAAAAATATCAAAAACTATGACTTTATTCAAATATTGTTATGAGCGCGTTCACAACACTGCAGTTTAGTGATATCCGGCTCGCGAACGAATCACTCGATGTAACCGGATCTTTGAACCAGTTCACCAAATCGAACTGAATCGTTTGAAATAATCATATGACTTAAGCTGTTAAATTTTTTGAACACTCCCTCTGAGTTTCAACAATAAAACCAATTTTTCCATTCAAACAGACTGCTGCCCTCGAAAAATGCAATTTTGTAAAAGGTCTTTTTCTAGCTGGAACTCGAAAAAAGAGCCGGACTCTAGAAACTAAAGTTCTTGGACTGCTTAATGATCGGTCTTAACGGCTTGAAATCAAGGGAATCAGGACAATGAAAGTCATTACATTCGAGCGCAAAAGAACTGGTCAATCTTTTCCCGGCAACCGGTTTATTGAATCAAACTGTGAACAGGTTCGGCGGAAAAAGAACAGACTTCCCATCACTGGATGCAACCGGTCTCTGACTCGAGAACGATTCATCTGGGCTCGGGTCCTGACCTTGATTGAATGCGTTTATTTCTCAGGGCAGCCATAATTACATAAAGATGCATTATTCTTGCGTTCAAACGATTCAGTTCAGCAGAGCACGAGTGATTCGTTGATATCACTAAACCAATTGTGAACGCCTCATACTGAGAAGTCAATGCATTCATAGTTTTTATTTTTTTGCTGTCAAAAAAATAACGGGACCTTTGATGTCACTTGGTGCTTTGATGATGTTAACCTTTCTCTTTGTACATACATTCTTCAGAAACCTTCTTATACTGTGTTCATGTGTTCCAAAGATGAACGGAGGTCTCCAGGGTTTGGAACGACATGTGGGTGAGTCATTAATGACATAATTTTCATTTTTGGGTGAACTATCCCTTTAACATACCCTCCGTCCATTCACCTAACTCAATTTGGGCCCTAACATTTAAATAACCTTTTATGTCCCCAAACAGCATTGGTGTGTTTTTCACTCTGGAGGCATAAGTGGTTTTGGTGTGTTTGCGTGGTGTTTATGTGATGATCCATCACACAATATCCCCTTTGTTTACTCTGTGGTCTGTTGTCCTGTGACTCTGTGTGTTTTTACCCAGAGTGAGGCAGGCACTGGTGGCAGCTTGTTCTCCAGATGAGACTAAGATGATGGAGCTGGTGATGCCTGAGGTCAGAGATCATTTAGGCAGACTTCTGGCCCTCACACAGACCTTCATCTCCCCCTACCTGCTCAGGTCTGAATGCAATTCTCATTCTGAAAGAAAATCACCTGGTCATTCTTCTGAAGTTCATTCAGCCAGAGCCGCTTAATGCTTGAGGTGTATCTTTTGTTTTGTAAACTTAAATAATATGATGTTCAGCATTCAATGTGTAACAGAAATTTAAAATGGTCACATTTCTTTAGGTTTAAAAAATAACCCTTGGTAGGGTCTGAAAGTGAAAATATGAGATTTAAAATCCAATTTAAAACTGAAATTGAAGTTTTAGGATTCAAGGAAATGTCAAATGGAGAAATATTTCACCTCATGCATTGCTTGGTCACTCGTACAAATGAGTTCAGATGGTCAATGTCACCTGTATTTTTCACCATTTTAATCATTTGAAGGTTTTTTGCAGTTCAGTTGAATTCTTCTGACTTAAAAAAAGCACAAATATTCCACCTAGCCTTTCAGTTAATATGAGTTCACAAAAGCTGCATAACTGCATTAAATAATTACAATGCGCTTTAAAAATGAAGGGCAGAATGTCAGTGCTGCTTGACATGTCATGTCAACTATCCATCTGCATATAGAAATGTTATCATTTTCAACTGATTTCTCACCAAACCCTTTTTCAGGCTGGTGAGCTGGATGCTGCTGAAGGTCTTCAGTTTAATGTTCTGCAGTGTGCAGGTCAACCGCAACCAACTGGCAGCTTTACATCGCGCCACACAACTGGTAACCACACATCCAGCCTTTATTTCTTCACCCCATTCTCTCATATCCCCTGTTTTTCCTCCCTGTAGGCATCCTGCGCTTCGTGCATTTAATGCTTTCATTCTTCCGTTCTTCCTATATCTCATTAGTCTTCACTGCTTTTCTTCTTTCACCACAGTTTTTCTTCAACTTTATTCTTTTTTATTTATTTGTTTTTCACATTTGCAGTGTTTTTTTCTGAACCAAACTCAATTATTCTCGATTTCGCTGTAAGATATTGGGATTTAAATATATGAAGCTGAAGGCTGCTCTCTTTATCAAAATGCTCTTTTTGTGTGTGCCTCATTCTTTCGCCTTCTCTCAACCTATTGCTCCATTTAATCCTGTTTTCACATTTATTTTTATTGCAGTCAGGTTTTTCACCTCAGGCTTTTGGTCACACATAACCCTTTATATGGAAGTAAAAGCACACTTTGAAAAGCTTTTTGTAGCATTGGATTGGGCAAGTGCCATATGAAACAAACATCAGAGAACCGATTAGACCTCATTTGTTGTCTGATTTTATAACCAATTAAACATCCATCCCACATCACAACCAGAAATCATCTCTCTGGCCTCAATCCATGCGCGTCATTCCTGAAAATATTGAGCTCACCTGCAGATCAGATACTCACCGCCCACCTGAATAGCACAGTGTAACTCCACAAAAAACAGTTTGAAAGAGTTAGCATGTATAATGCAAAAATCCTATTCATTATCAACACAATTTCATTGTTTTCCAGTAAAAATATTAAACTACTGTTTTTTAGCTACATACTTGTAATCTCATGAGTGTAGATGATTTTATATATATACCACTGAACTCTTATTTTTAACAGCGCTGAATTGTCTTCTCATTTTGTGTGTGTGTGTGTGTTGTAGAAATCTCCACTGGTCTATGTGTGTGTTAGGCAGAGTGGCATCGATCACGCTCTCATTTGTCTGACACTTTTCTGCCACAACTTGAGGGTACCCTACACCATTTATCCAGCCCATGTCCGACAATCCTGGCTAAGGTATATATACACACACACACACACACACAGACACATACTGAAACTACAAAAACACTCACCCTATAGTGCCCACAGAGTTGTAGTTTGCTTAGAAACCTTCTTACCACATACATACTCCCACAGTTCACATGCTTTCCTTACATCACAGCTCTGTTTGCATCCGCAGCGCTGGTTTTGTTTAAAATAATGTTCTTGTTCATTAGTTTTGCACTTGTTTGGTGCAAACACAGCAGTTTCTAAAGCGCAGTGCACTTATTCAGTTTGTTACACAACCAATGGAAACACCTGTACACATTTAACAGAGCATAATGGTTTGGTAAGTAATGAAACGTACAATTCTTAAAGAATCATGGAAAAGAGTGCAGGAAATAGCAGTCGACCGCGGAGAGGGATTGGTAGGGGTGAATAGTTTCCTCCTGCAGTAACGGAAGACTTAGACTCCAGGATGCGGGGAAGTTTGTGCTTTGTTTACAAGGCTACATCAATAATTACTTAATAGCTGTTTATACAGATGGCTGTGTCAGTAATTGTTAATGTATTTATGATATGCATCAAGCTTGTGGTGCAGTGCTTGATTGTTTGTCACTGGATGTGGCGCACATATGAATGCAAAATTTATAGTGTAGATCACCTTGAAGAATTCTCTGTTTTTTTCATTTTCTGAAACAAAATTAGCTGTTGTTTTGAATATACCATGAATTCACTGAAAAAAAAAAAGAAAAGTTGAAACCTTTGAAAGAAGAGGTAAATATATTATGTACCAGTGGTTGTCAATTATATATATATTTTTTACTTAAAGGCCTCCCATTATCCAAAACAATAGAAGATATTTCAATAGGTATTTTACTGCTGTAATTGACAACGCTGCTTGTTTTTAAACGTTTTTATTAACAGAAAGTGGGAGTACTGATAAATTTAATTAGTGATTCATTGTGTGACTCATTAATACATTTAATAGGTATTTTTGTTTTTTGATTGTTTTTTCAGATGATTTCAGTTTACATTTAGATTTTCTTTTTGTGTGTGTGTGTGTGTGTGTGTGTATGTGTGGTTTAAATTAAATGAAAGTAATTAGTGTAATAATAGTGGTAATTCATCCATCCCGGCAATCGGACGGTTTTTGGTCTTTTTTTTCCGGCCGATTTGTCCGGAAGCGCGCCCGCGTGCACAGACTATATTGTAATCATTCGCTATCATGTCATTTGTGTGGAAGTATTTTGAAATCTGTGCGCAGGACACGGGCAGCCGTTCAGCACTGGAAGTGCAGTTACATGTCTGAGGCACAGATAACAGGAAGTGAACAGCCGCTGGTGTACTGGTGCACAAATAGAGCCCCTTTCCTACTCGCTAAAGCTGCGCGAGCGTACTGTACCTGTCCGCGCCCTGCACAAGCAGAGACTGTGAAGGGATGTTCAGCTCAACTTCTTGCGTGTTGGATGAGAAACGAAACGGACTAAACTGTGACAAAACAGATTTTATTTTTTTTTTGTAAAGTAGAACTTGCATACACGTTTGAAAAGCCAGACGTAAACGTCAGTTCTGTATAGGATAATTATTTTTATTTTACCTTAAAATTACATTGACTTACTTTGATTTAAAAATCACCTGCTGAAATTGTTTCATTCATCCAATTAAAACATTTTAGGGTAATGATTCACATCTATATATTTTTTTAACTAGAGCCAATAGTTATTTATTTTCATTGGCTCAAGTAAAAAAATATAGATGTGAATCATTACCCTATTTTATTTTTTTTTGGTTGGTGGATTGAATTTATTTGCATCTTTGTTTTATTCGCACCAACATTATTTGATTTTAGCATTTTGGAATAATGTATTTATATAGCATACTTTTATTTAGTCTCACTGGTAAAGACCTTTTTTTAATTTTAAACCAAATTTAAAAACTAAAATACTGAATGCTGATTAAGGAACATCTTACTGAATATGTGTTGATTGTGTTGTTTGGACTGTAGAACTATGCAGTTATTGCCTTTAATTTCACATGGTTACAGTTAATCTTTTAATTTAAGGCCACTTTATGTAGTTTCAACCCAATTCAAAAACAAAAGCTAAATGCTGATGTCTGTACCATCTATGTTTGTATTGAACGTAGCCTACTTACTGTGCAGTTACTGCCGTTAATTTCAGATGGTTACGGTTATTGTTTTCAATAGCCAGTTATGCACACTTTCCTTCTTTCTTGTTTGTTGCTTAAAGATAAAAAAAAAAATCGGAAATCGGTATCGGAATCGGCCAGTTTGCTTGTAAAAAATCGGTATCGGAATTGGCCTTGAAAAATCATGATCGTGCATCCCTAAATAGTGGTAATTCATCCATCCATTTTCCAAACCTAATGCTGTGTAGGGTTGTGGCTTTGCTATAGTTAGATTATTTTAATATATGAATAATAACTTATTTAAAAATGTCTACATCATCCTGTGGCCCTTTTGGAAATTTGTTGAGGCCACCTAGTGGGCCCCGGGCCCACACTGATGTAGACAATACACTTCTTAAATGTTTGATATGCATGGATCATCATACTAAACCACTCTGCCATGTGCTTGTTCTGCTGCTTATTAAATAAAGCAGAAAATTTACATGCATAATGGAATTCAGACATAAAAAAGATAAATAGTAGTATATCAGTACAATAAAATACATGAATAAATAAATGTTAATTTCAACAAATAATATTTTAAATTTTTACGTCACATTACATCACTGTTTTCAACATTGATTATGTTTCTTGAGCAGCAAATCAACATATTAGAATGATTTCTAAAAGATCATGTGACACAGAAGAATGGAGTAATGATGCTGACATCACAAATTCAGCTTGGCATCACAGGAATAAAATTACAATTTACAATATATTCACATAGAAAAGTTACTTCAGATTGCATTATTATTTCACAATATTACAGTTTTCACTTCATGTTGACCCCAAACATTTGAACGGTAGTGTTATTACAAATGTAAATGTAAGGCTTGCTCCTCCTGTGACTTAAACGACTTTGTGATGATGATATATCCAGAAAGTAAATGTAGTCAGTTGCCTACAAAAAAAACAATTTATATAGTAAATTGTACTAGAAATGGCTTAATCCCTGGGCAGTCCACTTACTACTGAACTAAGGAACAGATTGAGAGACACACTGTGAAATTCTAACCTTGTCTCTGAATAGACATCAAGGGAAAAAAAAGTGCTGTGAAAGTGCAGTATATGGTCCCTTTAAAGGGTTAGTTCACCCAAAAATTTAAATTAGCCCATGAATTACTCCCCCTCAAGGCATCCTAGGTGTATATGGCTTTCTTCTTTCAGACGAATCCAGTCGGAGTTATATTAAAAATTGTCAAGTTGTTTAATGGCAGTCAGCAGGTTTTACAGTGCATCAGTCCAAAAGAAGTGAAATAAAGTGCATCCATCCATAATAAAAAGTGATTCACATGGCTCCAGGGGTTGAACAAAGGCCTCCAGTAGCGAATCGATGCATTTTTGTAAGAAAAATAACCATATTTAAAACATAACAATCAATTTAATCTAGCTTGTGCTCGTTGTACACGAGAAGCACTGGGCGGATGACGTAAGACGTCGGCGTTGCGCATGCGCCGCTCAGAAGTGATGAACGCGGAAGCACAGGGGAGAGATCAAAACAAAACAATGGTCACGAATTAGAAGTACAAATCAAGGCTTTATAAAGAAAAATGTCTGAGGATTTCGATATAAGCCAAGAGGAGACTGGTTTTCCTTTGCTAAATTAAGGAAACATGCTTGCTTTGATCCTGTAAACAAACGTTAGTTTTCACGAGACTCACCAGTGCATCCGCAATGCTATGTCTTACGCCTGTTTCACACTGCAAGTGAGCGTAACTACATTGTAACTGCAGCCGCAGATGCGCCAGAGTATTCACACTGGAAGTGTATGTAAAGCGTCACAGCAGCGGCTCCAAAGCTACATATTTCTTTATGAAGACAACTATAAATTTGTTTTTAGAGGTTGGTCAGTTATAAACTTGAATGTTTTGAAGTCTTGAAAGTTTGTTAACACGGGGATTCGGGTGTCAATGGTAAACAACAAAAACAGCTCCTGTCATTTTGTTTCAGTTATACTCAAGTGTAGAACATTTTTTATACTGTTTTTTTTTTTTTTTAATAATAATACATACTTTTACCCATATAGGCGCTTACCCAGATATGCGCTAATATCCAAGTTATAGCTCAGTGTATGTCCATAATCTCCATGTCCATTTCTTATAGAAGCTGTCAGTATGCTTTATGTAATTACTTGTGATTAAGCTCTGTTTTTGTAACTGATTGGGAAAAATGTGAGTTATTCATTGGATTTTAACTAATCGTTGGGCTAAGTAAGAATGTCAAAATGTATTTAGCCTATGTAGAGCTGAATAAAGAAAAGCAGGCTATGCATTTCTAGCCAATTGTAATTTAAATCTTAATATTTTTTCTTAGTTGTCAATAAGATTTATACAATTGTTTTGTGTCTATGTTCGTCTCGTGTCCTTATTTGTAAATTGTGCCTTGTTGTCCGTTTTTGTAACTGAAGACCTGGAATATTATTCATTCTATTTTAGGTAATTGTTAAGTGAGAATATTATGTTTAAGTCATTATTTGTTCATAGAGATTCATTTAAAAAAATGAAAAGGTGTGTTTATGCTCTGGTTATGTAACTGTGGAATGGAAAATAAATAAAAGGAGTAAGTTTATCACGTCAATCGTAAGTGTCACGTGTGCAATATTTACAGAAAACAATATTTACAGAAGCTGTCAATAATGAATGAATAATGAATTTTATATATACTCCATTGTAACTTAAGATCCTGAGCAAGATAAATTGTTCATTGTGAGTTTAATAAAAAAAAAATAATTTATAATAATAAAAGTTATAATTTGCTTATGGCAATAAAAAATTAAAAACAAGTTAAAATGGTTAAATCTTGTATACATATTTTTAATTCTTCATTTTCTTTCCTGACATACTCCAGTTCGTTATAAAACACGCTAGACATGCTTATTCTGTGCCTTTTTAGCACGTTTTGTGTGAAATCATGTTTATTTTCTCCATCAAAAGTGTGCTGTCTCTTTAATTGAGCGTCAGCAGTGCAGCAAAAATAGACTTGGCACCAAAACCCCCGCTTCACTGCTGCTCATGTGACGCTCTTGCTTGACGCTCACGTACTGCTCCTGCTGCCGGTGTGAATGCACTCATTGATAAACATGCACGCCTAAAAAATTTGCGCTGCTCATGCTTGCAGTGTGAAACCGGCGTTACGTCATCCTCCTGGAGCTGCTTCCGCGTACAACTGTTGGCCCAAGCTAGGTTAAAGTGATGATTACATTTTGAATATGGATATTTTTCTTAAAAAAAAAAACGCATAGATTTGCTACAGGAGGCCTTTGTTCACCCCCCGGAGCCAAGTGAGGCACTTTTGATTATGGATGGATGCGCTTTATTTAACTTCTTATGGACTGATGCACTGCAAATACCCGCTGACTGCCATTAAACAGCTTGGAAGATCAAACTCAGTTTTTAATATAAATCCGATTGGATTCATCTGAAACAAGGTAATCGTATACGCCTAGGATGGCTTGAAGGTGAGTAAATAATGGGCTTATTTTCATTTTTGTGTGAACTATCCCTTTAAGTCTCATCTATGCTGTTATTTGTTGGATTAATAACCTAAGTAATGTCCCATTAGTCACTGTTAATTGAGGCCGTTTTTTCTTCTCAGGTCCTTCCTTCAGAGGCTGGGTGTCGTCTTGCTTCCAGAAGGCAGTGAGTCAGAGCGAGATGCTGAGATGGACAGCCTCTATTCTCCAGTCATGACCTCCGTAAGCCCCCACAAAGTCTTAGTGTGCTGTTTTGCTTGAATTGCCAAGACTCAGCACACAATAAGACAAGTGAAACAGACTGTCACTTCAGGCTCTGAGCTGCTGGACCATACTTAAGATGGTTGCACAGACACACTGCTTTTGAATCCCATCGATACATTTTAGTCTCAAGACGGACAGTCCCCTGCATTTTTAGGGCAGGTGAGGCTGCATTAGTAACCTGCCCTTGATGGGTGCAGCGGTTCCCATGATGATGGGGCACCTGCGGACTGCAGATGTTTCATTGGGAGGTTGCATGAGTCGCTGAACCCATTACTCACTGATGCCTGGAGGTGGATAATAAATCTCCTCTGCCTCCAGATTTACTGTCAGAATCATACTGTTATCTAAATTTCTTGAAGGGAACATCTTATTAGCCGTTTATAAGAAATATTTACAAGAATTTGGACGTCCTGATTGTAAGAGCGGTTTTAAACAGGATTTGGCATAATCGGCATTAGTATCTTGATTGCAAGAAGAGCTGATATTAGTATTAATATGAAGGGCTTTGATTAGATATGTGCATTTGTACGACTTCTGACTGGCGTAAATGAACAGAGGAAATAATCTGTCATGCCTGGAATAGCATATGAGCTTATCAGGATTCTCAAGATGGATTTGGGAGAGATCTGGCTCTGTGTGTGTGTGTGTGTGAGAGAGAGAGAGTTAAAGAGTTTACAATATTGTCATTTACTCACCCTTATATAATTCAAAACTCGATGACACACTTTCTTGCATGAATCACAAAAGGAAAAATTTTGTAGAACGTTGCTGCTGTTCTTTCTCATATTTAAATGAGAACAGGAGTATCACTCACCCTCATGACGTTCCAAACCCACAAGGCTATTTTATCTTCAAAACACAAATGAAAAATTTTAATGAGACCTGAGAGATTTCTGTCTCTCCATTAAAAGTCATAATGCTTTAAAAAGTTAATTAAGTCATTGTAAAAGTAATCCACATGATTTGAGCAGTTTAATCCAAGTTTTACTGAAGTTACGATCATTTTATATGATGAACAGTTTTTACTTTTATTCTCATATAAACATTGATCAATACACATGTATAGAGCACATCAAATATGGAAAACAGAAGCTCAGCTGTACTTCCAGTCTCATTGGTTCTTGTGTGTTAAGCACATTTGGACATCAAATTTTGGTGAAATGGACAGAAATCTCTCAGGTATCATTAAACATTTTCATTTGTGTTTCGAAGATGGACATAACTCTTAAGGATTTGGAACGACATGAGAATGAGTAAATTATGATTTATGTATTATTACAGAGACAACAGACAAAACTATTTAGTGAAAATTAATAACAGCCAGGTGAACATGAGTGTGACCAACGATTGACCGTGGAGTCTTTCACATATGGAAATGAAGTCTAAAAAAAAATCTCCCAGATGTCAGGCTTTCTAAAAATTCAAACAATCATATCATTACACTAATGCATCTCCCTCACACCTGTATGGTGTTTCACTTAATACAAATTTGAAGCACACAAGAACTAAAATCCTTTTCATTAATTGAAATAAAGCTATTTTTTTTTATGAAAAAAACAAACTAATAATAATAAAAGGCAAATAGCAAAATTAAATTAAATAGCTAAAATTAAAATATAAAAAGAAAAATTAAATCTAATTCAAAATGAATACTTTAATGGAATTTAAATAATAGTAAAATAACTAACACTGGTTTAAATATGTGCAAGCATTGTTAAGATTTGAGAGCCTTTTTTTTACTACTTAAGTGCAGCCTGTTCATTACATACATAACACAACTTAAAATATCACATGAATCATTTCTGTGGTGTTTTATTGTCCTTTTTGGACAAACTTGACAGCCCCGTTCACTGCATGTAATGCTGACGAAACATTCTCCTGAATTTTTCCCTGTGCTTCATGGAAGAAAGTTAGTGAGCCGTATGGGTTTAGAACGATGCAAGCGTGAGTAAATAATGACAGAATCATCATAATAATTTGTCCAAGCGTGAGAAAAGTGCCATTTTATTCTATAGAGGTATCAACTTGCCACTTTCTCTCTTGCTAGAGCACATTTAATCTGTCTCTTCTGTCCCACACAAATGCTTGCCTCAAACATACAGGCTTTCAATTAGATTTTTATTAGACTGATTTTGCAGATATTGCTGTTCATTTTTTTTCTGCTTCATATCGCTTCCTCATCATAAAACTGTCCAGGCTAACTATTTTCCCATAAACATTTTCATCTCTCATTTCTCCTCTTTTGTTCCACTCCACAGTTCACAGGCGAGCTGTTACGGGAGGGGGCCTCTCTCAGCGTGGGCATCTGTGGGTCCAGAGGTCACGGCGGGCAGTGGCTGGCGCGTGTACATCAAGCCATCAGTGACGGTCTAGTGCCTGATGTTAGCATCGTGCCAGTGGGCATTTCCTACGATTGCCTCCCACGCTACTTTACACGTCCACAGGTGACGACCTTAGTATTCATAATGACCTCTATCAGACAATCAGCATCAGCGCAGGGGGCTATTAAACAAATCCGTAAACAAATTACAAACACTTAGATTCACATTAACCTGACAGAGGCAAACATGACAATGTGCTCCTAAACAATGATCACAGACTTTGTCTCTTAAGTATTACACTTTGTCATGTAACTCTGCAGTCAGTTTTGCTACCAATATGAGTGATGCCTTAAAACATGCAGCTTGTTTTGGAAAGGTGTGCTACTGATTTTTCAAGCGATCAGAAAAAGATCATTAGTAGAAAGTCATTCGTTTTAGTTATTATTTTTTACTAAGGTCCAATTAACCACCCAGAGCACCCTAGCAACCACTTAGCAATGCCCTAGCAACCACACAAAACACTCTAGCGGCCATCCATAACATGGTAGCAACCTCTTAGCATTGCCTTAGCATCCACACAGAGCACCATAGCAACCACTTATCAATGTAGTGGCAACCAAGAAATAATTAGCACCTACCTAGCATTATCCTAGCGACCACCCAGAACACTGTAGTGGCCACCTAGCAGCATCCTAAGCAAACAACACAAACAACATTATTCTAGCAACTATACAGAACACACTAGTGACCACCCAGAACACCCTAGTGACCACCTTGCATTGTTTTAGTAAATACCCAGCATTATCCATGCAACATTACAGAAGGGCACTATTGAACACTCAGAAGTCTTGCACAGGAATTGCAGTTGTGTAATTTTGTATTTGTAATTCCTGAAGTGAGCTGATTCATTACATAGTAATATGCAGCTATATTTGGATAATTATAATCAGATGGTGTGTTTTTTCATTTTGATTTGATGATTTTGAATATTCAGCTTGTGAGCTGTGTTTTCTAATGGTACAGACGCAGCTAGAATGTGTCAACTCACATTTAGAGAAGAAGAGCAGGATAAAGAGAAATCCATATTATTGCATGCATCCATTTTAAATAGACGGCAGTTATTATAGTGATTACAGCCACTAATGTCTCCTCTAATGGCTCTTCACCATTAAAGCGATGTGAAGATCGGAATAGTTTTCTCGAATTAGATCCAAGTCATTTCATCAGACTATGTGTGAGTGGCAGCGTTTGAGTGAGGATTTTTTAATTTGTTTGTGTGGTCTCGAGGCCGGCGTGATGTCTGCTCTGCGGTTTGCTGTCTCCCTGCTGAAGGGTGGTCACAGAGGAAGTGTAAGGATCCATTTTGCACAGGCTTTCTCTCTGAAGGTATGACTCACACACGAGCAATTACACACATGAGCTCATCCATACACACTCTCGACAAATAAAAAATAATCATTTGATACAAATGCAGAACCTTAACGCAGTGGTTTTCTGCTGCTGGGTGGCCAAACTGTTCTGATAGGGTCACAGAAAGCAGGGGAAATAATAAATGCAAATAATAAAATGCATCTAGCCATATACAGGTGCATCTCAATAAATTAGAATGTCGTGGAAAAGTTAATTTAAGTAATTCAACTCAAATTGTGAAATTTGTGTATTAAATAAATTCAGTGCACACAGACTGAAGTAGTTTAAGTCTTTGGTTCTTTTAATTTTGATGATTTTGGCTCACATTTAACAAAAACCCACTTTTTTAAAAAATTTAGAATATGGTGACATGCCAATCAGCTAATCAACTCAAAACACCTGCAAAGGTTTCCTGAGCCTTCAAAATGGCCTCTCAGTTTGGTTCACTAGGCTACACGATCATGGGGAAGACTGTTGATCTGACAGTGGTCCAGAAGACAATCATTGACACCCTTCACAAGGAGGGTAAGTCACAAACATTCACTGCCAAAGAAGCTGGCTGTTCACAGAGTGCTGTATCCAAGCATGTTAACAGAAAGTTGAGTGGAAGGAAAAAGTGTGGAAGAAAAAGATGCACAACCAATCGAGAGAATTTTGAAGTTTTTGAAAATGTTGAAAATTTTGGAGCTCTTCATGCTTCCTTCTGCTGACCAGCTTTTTGAAGATGCTGATTAAATGAACATACTTTCCAGAAGGCCAACAATTCACTAAAATTGTTTTTTTTTTTTTTTTTTTTTTTTTTTTTTTTTTTATTGGCCTTATGAAGTATCCTAATTTGTTGAGTGAATTGGTGGGTTTTTGTTAACTGTGAGCCAAAATCATCACAATTAAAAGAACCAAAGACTTAAACTACTTCAGTCTGTGTGCATTGAATTTATTTACAAGTTACAAATTTACAAGTTTCACAATTTGAGTTGAATTACTGAAATGAACTTTTCCACGACATTCTAATTTATTGATATGCACCTGTAATTCTGCATATTAAGTATAGTGATGCAAATTGGCTATTAAAAATAAAAAGGAGGAGAATAATTATTAAATTTGCATATTCATCCAGTGATTGGTAATAAAGCCAACATTAGGGTTTTTGGCAATACCACAATTTTAGTAGTTGATATCAATACCTAAAATTTCTCTTGCTGTATTCCACAGCAAAATATGGTATAGAATTTAAAAATATGTTAATAAGCTATTGAAAATTTCCTTTAAAAAAGTTAAATAAAATCAGTATCATTAATTACGAATTAAAATACTTTATTTTCGAAAGAAATTAATACAAATTAATACAATTTTAATGCAAATAATACAAGATACAAAATAAAGACTGTTCCTTTGAACATTGTTCATCAAAAAAATCCTGAAAAAAACTATCACAATTTCCACAAAAATATTCATTAGAACTAATAATAATAAGATAATAAAAGTAAATGTTTCTTTAATAGCAAATCAGAATATTAGAATGATTTCTGAAGAATCATGTGACACTGAACACTGGAGTAATGATGCTGAAAATCACAGGAATAAATTACATTTTAAAATATATTCAAATAGAAATTTAAATTGCAATGATATTTCACAATATAACTCTTTTTTTTTTTTTTTTTACTGCATTTTTAATTAAATAAATTCACCCTTGGTGTACATAAGAGACTTCTTTCAAAAGCATTTAAAAATTCTCACCAACCCTAAACATCTGAACGGGAGTGCAAGTAAACTCAAGTAGTTGTTTAAAAAGGGAAAAGTCTGTGATAAAATAAAATACAAGCAATGGAACCAATAATATAGGACAAAGATGAAACAATGTTCAAAATAAATATATTGAAATGACTGGTATAGTCGTTTGCCAAGATATAATATTGATTTAATTGTTTTTTTTATTTTATTTTCATTCTTTTTTTTTTTTTTATTGAGGTTTTATTAAAGCTGCTAAAGTTATCCATCCAAGAGCAGTGAGACTAAACTTGTTTTATTTCTAATACTATAGTTTGATTGATATTGAATAACTATGTGAATGACCTAAGGCACATATGCACTTTTTTTAGCATTTTTTCAGAGTATGAATACACACATAAGCGGCTGCATGTCAGACAGCATAAAATTGACATAGTATATGACACACTTTGGTGTCCTGTTACTAAAGCATGAGAGTCACAAATCTCATGTTTTTGTTGTGAAGACGACATTGTTGTACCTATGCAGTTTGTGATGATAAACTTCATGTGCAAATTTAAAGATTCTTATTTTTTATTTTTGTGTAGTAAATGTATCTATGACTGCCATTTAAACATCTTAAATCTGGGACTTGAATCAAAACCAGTTGAGAACCACCACCTTAAAGGGACAGTTCACCCAAAAATTAAAACTACCCCCTGATTTACTCACCCTCAAGTCATCCTAAGTGTATATGACTCTTATTTCAGACGCATACAATCGGAGTAACATTAAAAATGGTCCGGCTCTTCCGAGCTTTATAATGGCAGTGAATGGTGGTTGAGATTTTGAAGCCCAAAAGAGTGTATCCATCCATCATAAAAAGTGCTCCACATGGCTCCGGAGGTTAATAAAGGCCTTCTAAAGAGAAAAATATCCATATTTAAAACTTTATAAACCTTAATCTCTATCTACTGCTAACTGTCGTATGTGTGTTCATGAGAGAGTGGTGTTCCAGCAGATGTTGTTGTAGTTGTAGCGTAAACTCCAGTGAGAATATCTAGTCTCATGAGAACCAAGTTTTGTTTACAGCAAAGGAAAACCAGTCTCCTCTTGGCTTATAATGAAATCATTTTTCTGTGTTCGTCACTTCTCACTGGTGTTTATGCTGCATTTACATCCTACAGCATCCGCTGAAACGCCAGTCTCTCCTGAACATGCATATGATTGTTAGCGGAAGCTAGAGATTTATAGCTATGATTACCATTTATAAAGTTTTAAATGCGGATATTTTTCTTACACAAAAGCATCGTTTCGCTTCAGAAGGTCTTTATTAACCGCTGGAGCCGTGCGGAGCACTTTTTATGATGGATGGATGCACTCTTTTTGGATTGATGGTTTCGATGATGGTTGGATGGATTTATGTTTGTTGTTAGTGCCAGGACATTTTTTAATATAACTCTGATTGTATTTGTCTGAAAGAAAGCCATATACAACTGGCTTTAGGGTGAGTAAATCATGGGCTAATTTTCATTTTTGGGTGAACTATCCCTTAATGCAACGTCTCAATTGAAGTGTATGTATGAGCACGGTGGAAAAGTTTTTACACTCTCTCTCCACTCTGTCAGGAGATGTGCCAGAGTGGAAAGTGTCGTGTGGATGGAGGGCGCCCCCTACAGGACCTGCTGTTGACCGCCATACTGCAGGACAGGTCTCTTCAATCTCTCTGTTCTTAGATCCCATTTGCAGCATTCAACTCTTCATCCATCTCTTCCTATTTGCCCCCGCAACATCTGTTGTCCCATATGGTCAAAGATGAAAAGCTCACACCTTTCACTTCAAACCATTCATTCATGCTGCTTCCTCCACTGTAGATTTTCTTGTCAGTTATGATGGTCTGTGGAGTTCTGGACCTCCAGTTCAGTTCTTCTTCACCTGTGTTTATCTGACATGCACAACGGGTAAGACAGAAAAAATAAGAAAAATAACAGGAAGCATAAACATTAACAGAAGGATGCTGGCTTGAGAATGATGGACGATACCTTTCAGTCCACTTCAGCCAGTTCAACATATCGCTTTCTTTGAACTTCCTGTCTAACTGAGACTCCAGTCTGCTGAAGCAGACCTCCAGAGCCACATGCTTAAAACATTTCTGCAGTGCAATCATTTTAAGCAAGTTCTTGGGAGATGTCAGTTATTCCAACTCCAGCTCGTAATAAGCTGGAATATCCTGGAAAATCTTCAAAGAGCTTCTCATCTGCTGTTCAGTCTCTTCCGAGAGCCTCAGGGGTTGTTATATGTTTTAAAGCGGCAAATCCACAGCGGGAGGCCTTATCACGAAGACTCAGCCCTGCGGGCTCGGCATTTGCATTTTGACGTATTTTAATTTATCGTTGTAAAGCCTTTTGTTGTACACGTTAGGGAGCGAGAACAATGAACAGTCAAGTTACACAGTCTCAGGAGGTTTGCAGAGGACTGTAATGTAAATTTAATGCTGAAATCAAGGCAGTGAGGCTGTTTCAGAGAATGAAACCACTTTATGTATATATATTTTAGACAAAGTATGTTGTAATAAAATGAAATGCCATTTATCTCATCAGGATGGACTCCATCTTCAGCCAGAAGGATGTTTCCTGGCTCCTCCCTCCCGCTGTCATGCCTGAACTGTGTCCTGCTGATAGACAGCAGACTATCGCACTGACTCTTCATTTGATGTACTGTGAGTCTGTTCAACACACGCAAGCTCTCAAAGATCAAACTCTTGCACTTTAATAATCGTTACTTTGGGTTTGAGGCTAAGTCCTGTGTGTGTGTGTGATGTTTTTTTAAAGCTTCAACTACAACTATGGCCGTCATGTCTACCAGTCTGGTGTCCTGTTTGCTGCTCCACAAGCATCGCAAGGTGCGTTTTAAAAACTCCTCTATTACTACTTATTATTAATATGACTTTTACTATTACATATATTTGCTGCTCCACAAGCATCGCAAGGTGCGTTTTAAAAACTCCTCTATTACAGATAATGAATTAAAAAGTGAGTGCTTTTAAAAGCTTGTTTATTAAGCAAATTAAGTGGTATCTTTGAAAACTAATGTTACTAGTTGGCCTCTATTGGTGCTCTGCAGTGATATATACCTTAAAGTACTGTAGTTTTAAACCTGTTTTTTTACAACAATAATAATAATAATACTACTATATACACCTCATACACCTCATTGATATTTGTTGTTAATATTTCATATGTGAGATTCATATTATAGTAATAAGTAATAATAATAATTAACAACAAGGCCCAGGCTAAGCAGTTCTGCTGCTAATTATTTAACACACTGGGGTTTGTGAGGGACTGCAGGGAGTTTGTGAGTTAATGAAAGCTAATACTGACATGACTAAAATGTAAAAGAAAAATAAGTAAATAGTTTCATAATAAAAAATAAATCGAAATACAGCACTTACTAAAAAATAAAATTAAAAATAAACCTTTGTTTACCTTCTTTATGTAACTTTTTATCAACATTACAGGAGCATGAACACGTTTTAAAAACTCCTCTATTACTACTTATTATTAATATGACTTTTATTTTTTAGTTTAAAGTGTTTGGCTTGCTGAAAAGTTTGGAATCCCTGATTTAACAGATATGATAATTATCACAACACAAATCTGTGTTTGCCATATTTACGTGCTCTGTGTATTAAACAAAGCTACATTAAACCGTGTCTACACTCTATATCAATAAAAGTGACTAACTTATATCTGTTCATATAAAGTGAATTATACCTCTTCAGAAAAAAGCTTGATTCATACAAATAACATTTATGATTTCTTCTTATGCTTTTTGAAGCTTGAAGATGTTAAAGTAGACTTTTAATGGATGAACAAAAATTATATTAAAAATAGTATTTAAAAATATCTTCATTTGTATTCCAAAGATGAATGAATGTAATATGTAAGTAAATGACTTCCTTCATCTTTGCAACACAAGAAATTTTAATATAATTTTTAACATTTGTAATTGCATGTGTGTATATACACTGTATTGACTGGTACGTACAAATAAAAATCATTTATTACCAGCTAATACAAACTCTAGCAACCAGTTAACATCCATGACTGGATATCTTTTATAATAGCATCTTAATTTGTTTATTAATCATCCACTGGTTGTAGATGATTCATACAAGCATCAAACATGATTCGGCTTGCTTTAATGATGTTGCTAATGATTGTAACGATCTTCCTTTCTCAGGGTGTGCGTGTGTCCGTGCTGTGCAGGGACATCTGTTGGCTGTTGGAGGAGGTGTTGTTCAGAAACATAGACGTGGGTTATGGTGGCTCTCTGGTTGGGTTGGTGCTTCACGCGCTCTCTCTGCTCCGCCCGTATCTGCTGCTGGCTGCTGCTCCGCCCACAGGAGAACCCATCATCGCACCCCGGCCCGATCCAGACTCTCTGCTTATACTGAGCCAACACTGCGATTTGCTCACGCACGTCTTCATACACGAGGCTGTAGGAGGTGGGTAAAGTGTGTTGCAGATGGAGGCAAGGACACTTGCTGTTGGCAGGCGTCACGCACCTATCTTTTTTTTTTTTTTTTTTTTTTTGAGGGGGCATCCGTGGGAGTCCTGGCTCATTTACTATAACTTGGCGAGATAAGACATGATGACTAAACAAAAGAAAACTTTCAGTAGGGCTTTCACAATTATCAAATTATACGTGGCCAAAAGAATTTATGATAACAATAAATTGTGATATTCATAGAAATCTTGAAAAAATAAAACATATTATAATAAACAGCATGCTGTACAAAAAATTTATTCACCGAAGTATACGTTTTCTATGTATCCCTTTTAAGAGATTAAAATACTAGTCTTATTGATCTATTAAGAGATTGAAATATGAGTCGCTATTGTTTTTAAGAGATTAAAATATTAGTTGCTATTCTTCTATTAAGAGATTAAAATGTTAGTAATGTTCTATTAATAGATCAAAATATTAGTCCTTTTGATCTATTAATAGATTAAAATGTTAGTAATGTTCTATTAAAGTGGTCCTTATGTATTGTGCTCTTTTACAAGGTCTTGATTTTGTTTTGGGGGTGTACTAGAACAGGCTCTCATACTAGGTTGTTCGAAAAACATATTTTTCACGTATTTTACATTATTACAACACCTCTTTCCCCAGTCTGGCATGAACGGCTGGAATAGTTCCTGCATCAAATGAAGGCCCGCCTTCTGAAAGATGAAATGTGCTGTAATTGGTTAGCTGGGCCAGTCTGTGCTGTGATTGGTTAGCTGGACCAGTGTGTGTTGTGATTGACAGCACTCGGTGCCTGGTCAGGAAATGTCATGCCCCTTACCATAGCTGCCTGCAAGCTTCAGTGTAAATATTGTCAAAATCAAATCAATTTGAGCCTGATTTAAACCCGGATGATTGTAACCACTATAAGCTCATCTGCCTTGGGAACACTTGCGTGTCTCTGACATAGTGATAACACTCGTTGCGTTCTCTAGTGCACCTCAACCAGGTCTCGTCCCATTCGTCGATCTTTGTGATATCACAAATCCCAGAAAATATGTGTTGTAGTCCAAACGAGTCGTTCGTTGTAGTTTTTGAAAAGTGATTTCTGTTCTATTAATAGATTAAAATATTAGTAATGTTGAATGAAACGGACATTACTCATGAGAGTTCAGCTCTGTGTGCTTTTTATTTTGAAATATCATCATCGCCAATAACTGGTATATCACAACACCTCTAATTAACGCACTGACAATATAAATATATTTATATATTTCTTCTTATTATCACAATACAATTTAATGCATCAATGCAGATTAAAAGTGATTTATTTAAAAACATAATCTTAAAATAATCTTGGGATTATATTATAAGAATTAATATCGAGTTCAAATGAAGATCACACAAAATAAGAATATATATATATATATATATATATATATATATATATATACTGTATATACATGTACCCATATTTGTTATGTTTTTTAATATTACTGGGTTAATTCTAATACCTTTAATAATATCATTTTATTGATTTTCAGTTTAAAGATCTGCAGAAGATTCAGATTGATTTGACTCACCGATTTTCATGAATCAATGATTGTTTTAGATGAACACTTTATTTACCAACAATAAGTGTTTGAATATTTCTTTAACAAAACAAGATACAAATAACAAAAAAAAAAAAAAAAAAACTTGGCTCAATAATCTAGGAGGCACATGTCCAGTTTGAATGTGTTGATGTTGATGTGTTTGGACTGAGTCACGTTTGCACCACAGCAGGGTTTATTGACAGTGCTAATCCTGAAGGCTTCTGTGTGTGTGTGTTTGTGTAAAGCGTGTGCTGTCTCAGCCATGCTGAGTGAGGTTGTAGGCTGTGGAGGTGGTGGAGACCCGGAGTTTGATGTTGTTCTGGGCCAGGAAGAACTTACCGAGAAAAGCCTTCAACTCACACATCTACTGTCACCCGGCTTCGTACCGGTGAGTCTCACTCAAACACACACAAGGGCATCTCACTATGATGTCTGTTATCACGCTGACGCTAGCAGTGAATCAAATAGCCTTCTTTCTCTTCAGTCAGTCAGAAAAAAAGCCTCATTTATTTTTCATACAGTCTCCAAATATCTCTCTCATGCTTCCAATCGATCAGCCGCTCCCCATCTGTTCCCCTATGTTATTCTCTATTTGTGTCTCTTAAATTTAGTTTCCCATTCAAGGGTTATTCAGCGGTTGGAATAGCATGGGTAATTATTGCCAGGACATTTTACACTTGCAACAGCAAATAAACACTTGTAAAGGTTGTGAAATGTCAACAAGAACAAAAACACTACACAACTAATTATCTCTCCTCCTGTCGATCTGCTCGTATCTGTCTGTCTGTCCATCCATCTCTTCGTCTGTCTCTCTCTCAGCCATGTCAAACCGCTCATGGCTTCGCTCTTGATGTGGTGGACAGCATGGTGCGTTGCGGGGTTCTTGTTATGGAGGAGGTAAGACACCTGCATTAACAAACAAACACATTCATCCTCTGATCACAGTTAGTCTTCACACATGCGGCGTTTTCAAAATCCTCATCACTGCTCAGTCCAAAGGGGTTTTTCGACGGCTGATCCTAATTTTCTAGAGAATAGAGTAGCTGTCACGTATTTATATAGCATAAATATATCATAATAATAATATTTTACAATATATATTATAATATATTATTTTGGGAATAATTTTTATAATGTATATTTTATCAGATATTTACAATTACTGCCGAAACATGACTAAACAAAAACCGGGACAGGTTGACTAATTATGATAAAAACTGAAAAGGATATTTGGCACAAAAAAAAAAAGGCAGACAAAATTAACATTACTATTTTGGTAATCACACTTTAAAATATGATAATAGAGTTTATACATGATTCTTTAAAAGGTCAGGTATGACAAAGAAGAGAAACCACATTTAAAAGACCAAGTGTTATATTATTTTCCTTACGGACTACAATAGAGCATGACATGAAATGACAGATAATGATTATTTTTAGTATCATTGATAAGGCTGTTGGTAGTTTTTTGGCACTGGCACAATGGCAAAAACGTCTGTGCCACTCGGCCAAAGCAGGCACACTACTTATCAGCTGATACCAGTTATCTTAAAATAGATATTTTTCTATATTATATAATTGGAAATAAATAAATGCAGAGACGATTATTCAGCCTGGTCAGTTTACAGTATCACACCATCACAAATGTCGTTTTTCTGAATTTTTACAGAAAAGTGAATTCACAGAGACGTGGCCAAAAATACAGTTTTCACTCCACTGCCCAAACATCTAGCAAGCTGTCAGACTCAATCTAATCTCTGACATGCTGACCGTTTGGTCTGTGTCCATTTATTTTCAAGTGCCATAAGAGTTTTCAGCAGAATGATTTACGAACACCCACAGAGGTGAAAGCTATTTTTGTTTGTCTGTGGTTAAAGGTCATTTCAACCCTAAACTGATCCTTTTGCAGCTTGTTTGTGTGTGTTTTTAGATGTGAACTGCTTGTTTGTGTGTGAATGTAGGTTCAGAAGGATACCCCAGTGTGTGACTTCATGAAGAAGCAGGGTGTGTTGTCATGGGCTGTTTCAGACAATCCTGACCAGAGCAGCGATTCAGACTGTGAGGAACCAGACGCACGCTCTTATAAGGTACACAAACCCACAGACAGCAAAGTTTAGAGCATACAGTGTTTTGGATCTGAATATTTTTGTTGATAATCATATATTCAGATTCACAGTGCTCTCAGTCGTTCGACACTTTGGATCCAGAGTTTAAGCGAGTTGAAATCCACTCACAAACACTAAAACGCAAACATCAGACACACACAGACAGACAAAACAGAGTTAAAACTAAGACAGACAGTTCAGAGATGCGGCTCTTGAAGTCTGATGTCTGTGTGCATGTTTCTCAGTATTTCAGTAGCTGTGCGATTAATTCTGAATGAAGAGAAGAACAGGAAGGGAACGTCTTTGGCGTGAGCTTGCAGGAGAGGAGCTGCTGTGGATTGTGTCTTCTGTTGCATCAGAACCTCAAGCAGACATTTTGAACAATTTTTTCATCTAGAAGGGAACGCTGTGTTATGATTAATTTATTTGTTTATAATATGTGTGAATTTTATATTTTTATTACATGTATATAAAATATAAATAATTATAATTTAAATAAATCAGGGCTCGCAAAATTTCCAAATCCCTGGTAGCCCTTCGGGCAGGCATTCTTCAGGTTTTGGTAGCCCAAAATGAATTTAACTAGCCCGAATAAAAAAAGACATCGGCTGAACTTTACTGTGGACAAATCAGCATGATGAGCAAAAACTATTAGCATATCGGGATGTAACGATTCAATAAACTTACGATGCGATAAAATTCACAATACAGATTACACCATACAATTTTCCTACAATTTATTTATATATTTATTTTTATACAAAATGAGATTTAATACAAATTATAAATGAAAAGGTGAAATTTATTATTAACGAGGTTGAAAACAGTAGTGCTGTAATGTTTTAGATTCAACTACAATATAATAGTGACTTTTCTCTGAAGCGACTTACAAATGAGGACAATAAAAGCAATCAAAGCAACAAAGATTTTTTTTGGATGAATATTTTATGTATAGTGTTGATTGTTTTATTTAAGTCCATTTTTTTTCTTTCTTTCTTGAAGTCTATAAATACACCCAAACAACATCTGTTACCTAACTAATAATAACCTTTGCATGTTTTCTCATTGTGCTCTACCTTTCTGCTCTTTTCCCTCTCTCTCTGTTTCTAGTTGAGTCAGCCGTCTCAGTGCCCAGAGCTGCTGTTCTTCTGCTGTAGTTTACTGAGTGTCCGGCTGAGAGCTCTGTGCTGGGCACTAGAAAGCCTCCATTACCTCCCCTCACCTGTCACAGGTTAGCACACACACACACAAACTCTGACCTCTGCCCAAACAGCGGTGTTGCCATGTGTGATGAGTAAGTGTGCTTTGGCAGCATCACTGTCACTGTTCACACTGAGTGTGAACAACGAAGTGTTTATAACCTAAAAAAACCTTTATCTTAGAGAGAGACTGTTTGAGCCAACTACACACACACTTGAAGAACCGAGCTCAGCTGGAAAAAGCGCACTACGGTAGGAGACAAAAACACGCTTTTCATTTTCCACTCACCACCATGAAGCGAAAGGATTTCCAATTTGAGTTTACATCCTCGGTCCTCACTGAGATCTGTTTTAAACAG
This sequence comes from Cyprinus carpio, assembly GCF_018340385.1. Taxonomy (NCBI): domain Eukaryota; kingdom Metazoa; phylum Chordata; class Actinopteri; order Cypriniformes; family Cyprinidae; genus Cyprinus; species Cyprinus carpio. Next base: position 17,949,375 of record NC_056579.1, on the reverse strand, counting down.
AGAACATCCATCTTGATTGATCCAATCACAAGTGGTCAGCATAGACAATAAAAACGGATCAGATAGATGAGCACATCTGGTCCCCCAAGAATGCCTCATGACCTTAAAACTGAATCAAGTAACGATGTTTTCCTCTTTGCTTTTGCAACATGGCATTCCTCAAAGGAAGTGGTTGAAAATACACCATGGAAGCTGGTTTGTTTTCTTTACCAAAACCATTGATTTCATCATCAGACTCAGCTTTAAAACTCAAAATATGTTGTTGTTTTTTTTCTTAAATGGACTGTGCAATGATGACGTTATAGAAATAATGTTGTTGTTTTGGAATGTAATTACTAATTTATATCCTTAGAATGATTTTTTAATGTAATTACTAATTTCAAAACATTCTTCTTCTACTGAACTGGAAATTACTCTCAAAAAATTAGCATATCATGAAAAGGTTCTCTAAACGAGCTATTAACCTAATCATCTGAATCAACTAATTAACTCTAAACACCTGCAAAAGATTCCTGAGGCTTTTAAAAACTCCCATCCTTGTTCATTACTCAAAAACCGCAATCATGGGTAAGACTGCTGACCTGACTGCTGTCCAGAAGGCCATCATTGACACCCTCAAGCGAGAGGGTAAGACACAGAAAGAAAATTTCTGAATGAATAGGCTGTTCCCAGAGTGCTGTATCAAGGCACCTCAGTGGGAAGTCTGTGGGAAGGAAAAAGTGTGGCAAAAAAACACTGCAGAACGAGAAGAGGTGACCGGACCCTGAGGAAGATTGTGGAGAAGGACCGATTCCAGACCTTGGGGGACCTGCGGAAGCAGTGGACTGAGTCTGGAGTAGAAACATCCAGAGCCATCGTGCACAGGCGTGTGCTTTTGAACCAGAAACAGCTGCAGAAGCGCCTGACCTGGGCTACAGAGAAGCAGCACTGGACTGTTGCTCAGTGGTCCAAAGTACTTTTTTCAGATGAAAGCAAATTTTGCATGTCATTCGGAAATCAAGGTGCCAGAGTCTGGAGGAAGACTGGGGCGAAGGAAATGCCAAAATGCCTGAAGTCCAGTGTCAAGTACCCACAGTCAGTGATGGTCTGGGGTGCCATGTCAGCTGCTGGTGTTGGTCCACTGTGTTTTATCAAGGGCAGGGTCAATGCAGCTAGCTATCAGGAGATTTTGGAGCACTTCATGCTTCCATCTGCTGAAAAGCTTTATGGAGATGAAGATTTCGTTTTTCAGCACGACCTGGCACCTGCTCACAGTGCCAAAACCACTGGTAAATGGTTTACTGACCATGGTATTACTGTGCTCAATTGGCCTGCCAACTCTCCTGACCTGAACCCCATAGAGAATCTGTGGGATATTGTGAAGAGATAGTTGAGAGATGCAAGACCCAACACTCTGGATGAGCTTAAGGCCGCTATCGAAGCATCCTGGGCCTCCATAACACCTCAGCAGTGCCACAGGCTGATTGCCTCCATGCCACGCCGCATTGAAGCAGTCATTTCTGCAAAAGGATTCCCGACCAAGTATTGAGTGCATAATTGAACATAATTATTTGAAGGTTACTTTTTTTGTATTAAAAACACTTTTCTTTTATTGGTCGGATGAAATATGCTAATTTTTTGAGAATTTGGGGTTTTCATGAGCTGTATGCCAAAATCATCAGTATTAAAACAATAAAAGACCTGAAATATTTCAGTTGGTGTGCAATGAATCTAAAATATATGAAAGTTTAATTTTTATCATTACATTATGGAAAATAATGAACTTTTATCACAATATGCTAATTTTTTGAGAAGGACCTGTATAATGACTATTAAAATAAGAACTGTTAAGAAACCAAACTGGCAAAGAGGAATTATTAAATTCTTTAGGATTCTCATACCTGCCTATTAATCCCTTCAGAAATGGTCACAGAAAATGTATTTGAGACACGTTACCACTTCATATAAAGAACTTGTGATTGGATTACCAAACAGATCCCCAGTAGCTACTATTATATGTATACAATAATGAATCCAATAGTAATTTGATTGATGCCTCAGTCTGACTGAAAAGCCTTCATGTCAACACCTGAATCAATCCAATTGAGCTTGACTGGATTGGATTTTGATTTTGGATTTCTCTGTGTTACTGGGTAATCTGACTCTGCTGAAGACTAGAGCCTTGATGTTTTATAAGAGAGTTGCTGCACATCAGATTGTATTCCAGCATTATTAAATAATACCTCAGTGCAGAAGTTCTGGTTTCATTTGATCGCCCCAGTGCTGTATATTTGATCTATTTGTGTAAATCTTCTGTAGAGAGCTCATCTATTGACTTGGTGAGATTGGTGCTTCGTACCTTCATTGATCTTGGGGTAAGTGATTCTATACACACTAACAAGAAGCCCTACAGAAGCTGTAAATAAAAGCGCAAGGCCAGATAAACCGAGGGCAGTAAAGTCTAACATATCTAGCAGGTGTTGTAATAAAGGAAAGTTAATTTGGCCTCTGGGGAATAAACAGCGTTTCTCTGTTCCTGCGCTTTAGGTGTTGACTGAGGACAGGCAGAGAGGAGATGTGTATCTAGATGTCAGTCCTCTCTTCTCCCAGTGCGCTTACAAAGTGAAACTCTTGCAGTTTTTCAAACAGTTCATCTACATGTACAACTGAAATAGAAAAAGTTTGAAGAGAAGAAAAGTCAGTCTCAGCTGGAGATGGTAACATTAAGCACTTCTGAAATTCAGTTCTTCAGTGTTGTGTAAAGCATTAATTATGAATGGGTTTGGTTTGTTTTGCTTAGAGCACTGGCTTTTTGTAATATATGTGATGCTGAGGCTGCTTTTTTGTTAGTTTTTGTTATTGAAAGCCCAGGATTTGTTACATTATTTGTTAGATAATGACTATTCAGATGGTTAGATAATGTTCTCTGTTGATAAATTTCATCAAAAAGCTGTTTTGTAGTTATATTAGATTGTGGTGTTTATTATTTTTCTTTTGTTTAACTGTAATGAATATGTAATGGGCTTGGTTCAGTACATACATTTCTGATAATTGACCTAGCTGCAGTGTTTTTGTCATGGTTTGATTTATAGTTTAGCCACACAGCACTGCATAAAGTATTCTTTAAAAAAAAGAAAGAAAAGAAACATAAACCAGTACTTAATATACATTAAAAATATATATTTATAATTTTTTTTTTTTTTTTTTAGGTAACTGGTGAGAGGAAATGTCAACTCCATCAAAACTGCTAAATTACAAATAAATTGTTTGGGATGTTTAATTAATTTGAGTCAGTTTTCAGATAATTTGCCACTGACTGACTTGATTTAATGCTAGATTTATAATTACAAATATTTAACATTAGAGTATGCAATACTTTTGATATGATGGTGTTGACATTTATTTATTAAAAATGGCCAGAAAATTAAAAGAGGAACATTTTTACTCCATAATGTAAATAAACACCTCTGAACAGATCAATCCAAAACAAGTCCTCTGTCTAAGGAATCAGTGATTCCAGTGGTCCAGTTACGTTTCAGGAGGTTTTCACTAAATATAGAGTATCGATGGATAATGATGATGATGGATGCTACAGAGACAGAGGTACAGCACTATCACTCACTGGAAATGACTTGGGCTTTATATATACCCTATATCATCTGACAATCACACATATAAACACCCATCCATGCAACATGAGAACAGTTCCTGAGTAAATGTGCATTTACATACAACCATCATTCCTGTGGATCTTAATACTGAGCAACACACGAGTGAGTGGCCTTGACCGCGTTCATCTAAAACACAAAGACTAATGGACGGCTGCTGCTTGTAGTGCAGAAGTGCTGAATAACTCTCTAGAGCCACCCAGACAATCCATCCACAGACTCCACACACACAGCTAAGGAGATGGGAAAATAATAAGGTGATTAACAAGAAATAAGATAGGCAGAGAATTAACAGTTGGCCGCTGAACTCCGGGATTCACTTGATTAACACTTTCCTTTAACGATCACTTTCATTCCTACATTTATTATAATGTTTTAAAGTTGGCATGAAATGGAAATTCACCCTATCTATTTTGTGAATGCATCTTATATTGTGAACGATTCATCCATGTTTTTTATTTTATTTATTAATTTCATCAAAATGTCGCCACTCAGTCTTCCGGTAAAGCACCTGACTTCTCTCTGGTGGCAAACACCGGACTTCTCCAATCAGTTATTCTATTAACCCTGCTTCTTTTCTTGCATGTGGCTAAAAGCTCACAATCAAAAATGTGGAAATTTTTTTTTTATTTTTTTTTTATTATTTTGGTTTTTGAGTGCAACACCCACATTTCCAAATCCAATCAGTGACCAATGGATCCAAGTTCCATGAATCTTCCAATGGATCCGTTACACTCTGATGTACATCACAATATGGTACAAAACATCTGTCGCTAGTTTTCATCATAATACTTTGAAAAAAAGGTTACATTTCCTGCTTTTATTGGATTAAATGTAGTATTAAACTCAGGGTTCTCACACCTTTTGACCAACTTTAAGACTTTTTATTCATTTTTAATTATTTTTCCAGATAGAAGAATCAGAATCTTGCAAATTGGTCGTCTTAGTTTAAATGACAGTGTATTTTACCACAAAAATAAATTTGCTTTTGGGAAGCAAGCCTATTTAGCTCAAGCTGAGAACATGATTACATGGACAAGAAATAATGAAAGCTAGCGTACACAGGTCAGTAATGCCCTCTACTGGAAACCTGATCATGAAAACCTCAGTTTGACACTCACTTGAAATTCAATTCTTTATGAAAAACACATTGATGATGAGAATAAAAGGCTGCATTATAAAAGTGGCCCAGAGCGTAATGTTTATTGCCTTCTGTTAAAAAATAATCCATGTTTATGATGTCAATTTGAAATAATTCAAAATGTAGTTGTGGCACTTCAACCAATGTAGCTCTTCGTGTTACACTACTGTGTTCCGTATGGATCCGATCTCGTCAATCTGACACTCCACAACGTCTCCCCTCTGAAACACAGCATTAAAATGACTTCATTACAGTATACTGACTGAATGAAATACAAAATGTTAAAATGCTGCATTTTTGAGAATTTTTTAAACAGCTTCTCAAACAATTTAAAGATGCTTTTACCCAGTTGGACGTGTTTGCTTGTAAACCTCAGTGGACCAGATCAATTTAAAAGTGACGGTACATTCTTCAGCCAATCATGTGAGTCAAAATGTAACCGCTTCTAAAGGAACTAACACTTTGCTATTGTGTAAATTGCATTTATAATCACCCAGGATTAATGTAACAAGCTCATATTTGGTGTAAATGACGTGTGGCGTGGCAGCTGCTTTTCTCCTGGGCACGTCTGCTGCACACTGAATGAAGATCACTGAAGGTTTCTGATTTAACAGACAGCTGCTGTTCTGAAGGCTTGATGAGTTGCTTCAAATATTATTATTAAAGCTACACTGTGACTTTTTTTATTTGAAAAAAATATTTGTAGTATATATTCTATAGTATTTAATTTTCGAGCTACAAGTGTGGATTTTGCTGGAAATTTAAAGTCATTTGTTGTGCGTCACATCATCCATACACAGAGAAAAGTAGCTCTGCCTGTTAAATGTGCCTCTTTTCTTTTTAAACTTCTGTTTCGTGTGAAAACTGACATCACGACCACATCAGTAAGACCATTATGTTGTTACGCATTTCAGCTGTTCTCATTGTGTTAGTGTCAGCCACACTTTCCTGAGCGTTTGAACAGAAGGGAATCAGCCAGACTTTATCTGCGTATCAAGACAAAGGTTTCAGGTAAGGCTTTAAGCGGGTGTTAACAGCCGGCCAGGTGCACTGATTGTGGGTTATGACGCTAACCCAGCCATGTTGAAATATGCATTGATTTTCCTATAGAGGAGCTCACCTTTAGATACACAGGTGGATTTCTGAACACCCCCACACCTGGAGGCGTTCCGGTCAGAAACACATCACCGGGACAAAGCGTCACAAACCTGCAGAAAAACACCAATTTGACAAGTTGAGAAGCACATGTACAGAATTGAATACATTTTAAATGTTTGTTTACTCAACAAGGATGCATTCAATTGATTAAAGGTGACAGTAAAGACGTTTATTAGCATTTTATAAATAAACACAGAGGGAGCTTGCTTACTGTGAAACCCAGGCAATTAGCTTCTCAGTCCTAAAGATCATTTGATTGGTGTTACTGTCCTGAACCGTGGCCCCATTCACCAGACAGCGGACACCCAGGTTATGAACATCTGTTTGAACAAGTAGGATTGATCTGATTTGTGACCAGACATCATGCTAGTATTAATTGTCAAATACATCCATCTTACTTTTTCACATTTTTATATTTTCTCACTTTAAGTACCTTTGAGTGCCGAAGTGGTAACCAGCGCTGGCCCAAGTGGACAAAATGTGTCAAAAGTTTTTCCCAGCAACCACTGCTTTCCATTACGCTTCATCTGCCAATCACGAGCACTTACATCGTTCGCTACAGTGAAACCTGCAACATAGGAAAGGGCCTCCTCTTCCTGAGACAAATAGATACATTTATTTAAAACAAGGTTGAGGCGACTGTGTGAATGATACAAGAAATGTCCTGCTGCTAGGATGCTGAATTATACTTGAGTCTTTATTAACTTAACCCTGTAAAGCCTGGCATATAAAATAATAGTTAGTAAAATGGAGGAGTTCATTGAACCTTCAGACAAAAGTAAAGTAAGTTTTTTTGTTTTTTTAAAAAAAGCTTTTATGGCTCATATAATGAAATATGAAAATAGGGAGTTCATACTCAAGGTAAATACACTTTTTTTTCCCCCCATTTTATTTAGAGGCCCAAACTTAGCAAAAATATGCAATTTGATGCAGATGCTAATTATTTAATGCAAAATGTAGATTTTTATAACAGACATTAAATTAATGCATATATCAGTTGTCACTCTATATCTTCCAATAATATGTCTTGGTAAGATGATATTTAAATGCTTAGTTTATGATCAAAACTTTTTGATAGAGTAGGCTTTATAGGGTTAAATGTGTTCTATTGCATATTTTGACTGCTCACATTTAGCATTTGTCAAAAAAGCCACTGAACCTATAATTTCATGTCAATCTCATGCTTAAATGTGATTGTGTCCTGCAAGAGCTGCTGAAATTACACATGTAGTGTTTAATATACTGTAATAAATCTTCTCAATACAATCAATTAACAGAACATGTCCGTGTTAATACTCATACGTCAACAGATGGATATATAAATAATCCTTTTACTACCTTAATATGCTTTCCTTTCCGTCCAATCACAAAGGCGAGTTCCACCTCCCAGTCCACTTCCTGTAAATTGAACCGCCACAATGTGAAAACAGCTTTTCCCACCTCCCATTCTGCAATTTGAGTTTTTCAATATTCAATTTTGAATAAAATATGATTATTTTGAAGTTGGACACTTCTACGAACAGAAATCTGCATGTGACAGGTTCCAGCTGACATTACACCAGTCAGTCTCATACTGTAGTTACTCTAAGGTATGTGTGTCATTGTTGATTTAAAGTGACACCAGCTGTCAGTTTGAAACTCACCTGACTCTCCGCTGGGAGAATGATGTCATCATAAGGGCCAGTGATGGTGGAGGGGAACTTGCTGAATATGATGGGCTCTTCAGGAATCGGGGCGTTCTGTTCTAGGCAGTGGTCTTTATAATTCATACCAACACACACCACCTTCTCTGGGCCGGTCACCGGGGAGAGCAGCCTGACATCCGTCTGTGCCACCACATGCTGACCGCTGGACAAAGCCCTGAGAGCGAGAGATAAAGATGAATAAATGCTGTTTCCTTGACACTTTCTACACGTAATACATATCTTGAATGCCTAAATAATGAGCTAATAACATGTTGTTTTTTCTCATAAATATTACATTTTTGAGGATTCGTTCCACATGACATAGTGCAACCTGAGCTAACCTTTCCTTGTCACAAAAAGCGTCAAATTATCAGTTATTTTAAGTGACTTCTCGACCTTGCAGCAGTACTTTCTAAAAAAAAAAAAAAAAAATCCCTGTGTGTTTTTGTGTTTTTGTTTTGCAACATGTGTTTTTGGAGTGTTTTTTAAATATTAATAGGCAGGACAAGAAACTTCACAAAAATGTTTTCGGTGGAGCAATAAAAGATTAATGCTAAACTACTTTATTATATTTTTTAAGTTTTAGGTGGTTAATTATAAGATTATTTATTATATTTTTTATTATTTTATTTTATTGATTTTTTTTCCCCCACAAAAATATCAAATTAATATTTATTTATAAATTAAAAACATTAATAAATTAAATATTTATAAATTTTAAAAATTAATAAAAGGTATAAAATGTAGATGTTTATTAGGTTTATTGTATTTATTGTTTGTATTTTTTGATTTTTATATTTAGTATTTACCGGTATTTATTATACCGGTCATGTCTGGATATATTAATTCTAAAATGGTGACTGTAAAGTGTGCTCTCTTTGTTGAGTGTGTGTAGTTTGTGTTAAAGCGTGCATTCTTAAAACCTCTTAGCACAGTCCATTCCCTTTTCCCCCATTTCTAGGAACTCTCTCATAGTGGAAGGCATGGAGGGGTCGAAGGCTTTCAGATCAATGACCCCCTGACCTCCTGCCTGCTCCACCCCGACTCTGACGCCCCCCTCGCCTCCTCTGTGGCAGAACTGGACGAGTCTCATAGCGGCTGAGCTTGCGGTGCCTCTGACGGTGCCTGCAGAGAATACGGCATTGAGTCTTCTCAAACTGAGCTGAGAGATACCCAGAAATCTCATCTATTAGAAAACAGAGGGAAAGAGAGACAGAAAGAAGAAAGGACATACACAAGTGAAAGGGAGAAATGGACAAACATACCAAGAGGTGCAAGATGACAGGAGAAATAACGTGCCCTTCAAATAGAGTCACAAATATCATATTTAAGCACATAAATAACAGCAAAGTCATATTGAAGAGAGAGAAAATCAGACGGATGATCCATGAGTTGTTGAATTGTGACATTTGCCGTGTTGATTTAAAACACTGCGGAAGCACTAATCTATAACATGGATAATATATAATACATCTATATAGATCAGCAAGTGTAGTGAAATCTAATGATTGATTTTGCAAGTTATTTTGATTTTGCATGCTGAATTTAAATCTTTTTAAAGGGATGATACACATAATGCACTAACTCCAAGCAACATACATTGAAAAAATATAAACATTTTTAAAACTAATTAATTACAAAATAATAAACAATGAAATACCGTACATAAAAGCAAATTATAACAAACTAAATTCAACTCAAGGGGTTTTAATCAATACACTGCTTTATTTCAACGGCTTTTTGATTTAAATAAAATGTTTGAATTATTTTAAATGCCACAAAAGAGCCACTTTAACAAATCTGCATTTGTGTAAATAATATTGATACACAAAAATTCAGCCTCCTTGTTTTGCATAAAACACCATACTTAATCACTGGACTTACTGTGTAACACAAGCATATATTTTTGATACCATGTATAAATAAGTGATAAAGATAAGCTGAAGGCAGCATTATTTCATATATTTTGATTATGTAACAAAAATTCACCAGAAGTCAAATTACTGATTGCTTAAGACAACATGTTTATCGTTAAGATCATGCAAGGCAGTGCAGATAAGAGGTTACTTGTCCTTGCTTTCAGTTTCTTGCAATGCTGTGTGACAGTCTTACCTGATCTTGGTGCAAAAACTCAGCAGGTTTGATCATGCAACTAACAAAAACAGATACAAAATAAAGATTGCAAAATTATCTGATTGAAGTTTAATGTGTTACTCGCTGAACATCGCACTGTAATCCGACTAAAATTACATAATCTTTGTACTTTGACACAAGACACTCACACTCACTGTTGTCGCTGTCACGTGACTTCTTGATGTCCGGGTTCGTGTGAAAGAGTCGGATCTTTTCATTGCATCGGTTCAACAGGTGCACGGATCACGAGGATATAAAAAAAAAATCCCGAGGTGTGTCCTGTGCTGTTTTTATACAGTCTATGGTCCAGTGGGAGGAAAAGACTTAAAAATAGTTTTTTGAGCCGGTTTGCAATAAATTGTTCGAAAGAACCGATTCGCAAAAATGAGGCGGACTTCTCGTCACTGTGACTTCCGGTTTAATTTTGTAGTTTGTTGACAAAGACGTAATTTAAGGAAATACACGCGTGAGTTAAAACATTGAAATACATATTAAAAATCGCACATTTGAAAAAAAATTATAATATATTTATTCCACAATTTATATGCATTTTATTTCATTAGAATTGTGAAAAACTATATTTCCATAGCTCTCCAGTGGTCATGTGATTTGTGTTTGAACTCTGTCAGCTGACATCACGACTTCACTTCTGCAAGGCGAGAGAAGAAGGATCCGTGAAGATGTCTGTGAGGTAAGAGCTTTATTTAAAACTGGTCAAGTTTAAAATAGCTTTTATTAATACTGCTGTTTTCGGGGGGTATATTGAGTTTTCTGCGGTCACTGCATATCTGAATCTGTGCAACTGCAATCATTTTAAGTGATAATTGCCAAAAGCTAGATTATGCATTGCTGATAAAACATGCGTTAACTTGTTCTGTGGAGATTGTTTTTTTAATCTGTTTCTTGCTGCGATTTTTACTAATCGTATGTGATCAATCTTATGAAATCTTCACAGCGTTTAGAAAGCAGAATGAAACCGTCAACTTTGATCAATTTTAACATATTATTATTATGCATTTTATTAAACCAAAGTCTCCCAGTCACCACGCTGCAGCCCCTGTTTCAGAGTACTAAGTTCATGAAGCGTAATTAAATAACAGTTTCAGCAGAACAGTTCTTCTTTGATTTTGACAACGTTGAATAAATATTTGATATATGAGAAGTATTTCAATTTGCAATGTCAGCAGTGAGGAACTGTAAGTGCTGAAGGCGATTTATTCTTCCTAAATGTTTCAGTGAGCACTACATGTGAAGGAAGCATTTTCTGCAAAACAGAAGCTTATCCATGGTCCTTTGTCACAGTTTCAGTCCTTTGGACCCCACTACTCATGCCAAAAGACACTCAAATGTTAATAAAACATTATCAGAAATAGTAAGAGCAGCTGCAATGAGTCAAGCTAAACAGAAAATTATTATTATTATTTAACCTTGAAGAGATTCCATGTCTGTAAACGTGATACTAAGCAAGAAAACATTTGTAAAGGTTATAATCTTCTCTCTGTCTTTTCTTCAATCCAGTGTCCAGCCTCTCCAGTGTACCACTGACTGCAAGGACCAGAAGTTAGTGAATCTCTGTCTCAAACTCTCAACTGGATGTGCATTAGTGGTCTTGTGGCCTCACTTGTGCACGAGTGCTCACGAGCATTACAGATCACTTGTCAGCATCACATTACCAGCAGAGGAACTGAGATTATAATGAATCAGTCATCACTGCTGTTCCCTGAACTGGCTGCATTACAATCAACAGCACATAGACTTTAGACTTTAGACTGCTTTCTGTTAACTGACGTGTAAAAGTAGAGTTTATTGTCTTTAAAAGTGTGGCCCTCTGTAAACTCAACTACACATTTAGATCTGTATTTTGGGCCTGACTTTTCAGTAAAATTACATAAAACCACATGCATACATTTTTTTATTATTATTTATTTTTTTTTTTTTTTTTTTTTTTTTTTTTTTTTAAGTTTTAAGCATTTTATTAATTCTTTTTATTAATTTTTTCAATATAATTCAACAATTTGCCAGTGGTAGTGTTATTTTACTATTATTTATACACTGTTTTAGTGTTTATAAATTTTTTTCATTAGCTTTTATTTTTATATATTTAGCTTTCATTTAAATTTTACGTTTTAGCAATTTTGGTAAATGCTTTTGTCATTTTATATTTCTATTCAGCCTATTTATTTCAGTTGTAGCAATTCAATTATTATTTTTTAGTTAGCTGCCAATCCAACATTTCTTTCTTTCTTTTTAAAATAAATTTAGTTTAAGGTTTTCATATTTATATTTATTATGTTTCAGCTTTATTTCAATTAACAAAAATAATTTTTAATCATTTAATTTTAGGTTTAGTTAACAGCAAACAACACTGACCGTGGGGTATATTTTCTGAAAATAAGTATTAATATCTTTCACAATTCTGCTTCACAATTAAATTTATGTGCTTTCAAGCATGTTTTATACCAGAGAACAATACAACAATACAGATGAAGGAAATCATTTTTTTGCTGTGTAATAGTGAGTAATTATGGCACTGCTATTCTGCAGTTTCTATATTGTTATATTGTGAAGGTTCATTTGGATTATTCTTCTCTTTTGCAGTTTTGATGGCATTATCTTAATATGCCAAAGTCATGAGCAGCTCCCTGATGAGCTGGAGTGTTTGAAAGCACCATTACAGGACTACAGCACAGTCAGTTCAACTCCACAAACAACTAATCAGCCCTGTGGTTTATGTGCATTTCTTTTTATTGCACACATCTGTCACTCTGTCACATTCAGGTGGACTGTTGCATCGGTGAAGAGGTCGTGGTGGTCAAGGTTCCTGGTCTCCCTGGAAACAGAGTGGTGTTTGCCTGCACTGGTCCAGTGAATCGGGACTATGATGATGTTCGGCGGTTCAGTGATGCTGCTGCTAATGGCATTAAGAGGTGCTTATGCAAACATGATGTGTGTGATGTGTAATGATCAGTGTACATCCTGTCAAAACAACACTCTGTTTTTTTCTGTGTGTGTGTGTCCTTGGCCTCATGTTCTTCTAGGACACATTTCTCTCTTTGAAAATCATTTTTACTCATCTAAAGGTGTTATTATGTTGATCTGAATGTGTTTTTGTTATAGGGCTATGAAAGCTGGCATGCAGCGCCCTCTGCTGGTTTGTCCCCCACACAGCAGCTATGCAAAGAACACCCTAGTGGCTGTTCTAGGAGCCCTGCATGTTCTCTACACAGTGAGAAATTTTTTTTTTTTTTTTTTTTTTTTTTTGTAATTGATATTTTTACTTTTCACTTTATTTCATTCAATCATCAGAATGGTTACATATATTAAAAATTTCAGTTTCCTTAAAAAGTTATTTCCTTATTTATATCTTAGCAATGTTGGTATTGTTAACTAAAACTTTGAAAATTGTACTTAAAGTGATAATTCGCCCCAAAATGAAGATTTTGTCATTAATCACTTACCCCCATGTTGTTCCAAACCCGTAAAAACTTTGTTCATCTTCGGAACACAATTTAAGATATTTTGGATGAAAACCGGGAGGCCTGTGACTGTCCCATAGATATAAGTAAGTTACACTGTCAAGGTCCAGAAAAGTATCATCAGAATACTCCATCTGCCATCAGTGATTCACCCGTAACGTTATGAAGTAACAAGAATACTTTTTGTAAGCGAAGAAAACAAAATAATGACTTTATTCAATAATTCCTTTGTTATAACGGTCTCCTCTGTGTCTCTCCATTTCACCGTATTCTGTGTATGCTCTTCTGTATCATCCGTGCCACAAGGATGTGCTGTTTCTATGTGTATTTAGCTTTGATTTGAAAGAAAACAGCTTCTTGTGCTTCTCTTATTTCAGCTTCTTTGTTCTTTAGTTTTTGACTTTTCTGCTTGTCGGTTATCAGCGTAATCTAGTTATATTTCTGTATCATCATCAGCCTCTTGAGGTGAGGGAGCACAAGTCGCCCCCTCATAAGGTGGCTGTGCTGGGCATCTGGGTGAAGAACCAGGCGCAGGGAGAAGCCATTACTAAGCTGGCCACTGCTCTGGAGAGCGGCAGGTATGAGTCTGTGTGGTGTTATTTTAGCATTTCATATGGACAAAGATTTTGGATTAACCAGGTACCTCCAAGGATCCATTGTGTACAAAAATAAATAAAAAAGATAATTTGTGAATGGTATAGGCTTGTCTATCGTGACATCGGTGGCTCTGACCCGGAGCGAATGGCTGCCCCACGTGCAGCTGAATATGTGCAAGCAGTTTTCAAGGATAGTCCTGTAACGGTGAGACTTTATTGTGAGCATTTAAAGCTCTCTGTCTCATCTCAGTAAGAGCTGACATGCTTTATTCATCTGCGTGTCTCTGCTAGGTGACTGTAGTGAGTAATTTGAATACTCTGGAGAAGGAGTATCCCTGTTTGGCTGCAGTCAACCGCTGTGCTAACAGTAAGACTTTTTTTTTTTTTTTTTTTTTCAAACACTGAACTTATTTTCAATGCTGCCATTTAACCAAAAACATAAATAAATAATAAGCATTACAAATAATACAGCTAATACACATTTGTGTTCTTGATAGCTCAAGACTCCAGTTCTGGGTATTATTAGTGTGTTGTGTTATGTAAAGTGTACTTAAGGCTCATGTTTGTGCTTCAGCTGTGCCGCGTCACCAGGCCCGAGTGATCAAGCTGCTGTACTGTGGGGAAGGACCCATTCAACAGACCCTCATGGTGGTTGGCAAGGTGAGTTTTAGGTTAACTGTATTTGGACACCCAAGATAGAAGAGTTTCCAGTACATATGAACATTGTATGTTGTTGCAGGGCATTACGTATGACACCGGTGGAGCCGACATCAAGGCCGGAGGAATCATGGCTGGAATGCACAGAGATAAATGTGGATCTGCAGCTGTTGCTGGCTTCTTCCAGGTACTGATCACATATGCACCTGCTCATATTACTGACGAGAATATTAGAGTCTAATATCATTGCATGTTTGTTTTTTTTAAGATCTTAGCCAAGCTAAAGCCCAAACACCTGAAGGTTGTGGGTGCAATGGCAATGGTGCGGAACAGTGTCGGATCTGGTAAGCGATTTTGTGTGTGCATGTTTTGTCCAGTTTAGGTGTCTGTTGCTAAATGTGGGTCATCTATTATTATTATTATTTTTTTTACTCTTTGGCAGATTGTTATGTAGCAGATGAGTTGGTGGTGTCTCGTGCTGGTCGTAGAATCCGAGTTGGAAACACTGATGCTGAAGGAAGAATGGTGATGGTGGACTTGCTTTGTGAGATGAAGGAGCAGGTACTTGCATATTTCAGCATACACTCTTAAGTAGTGTGCATTACGATTTAAGATTTAAAGCGGCCCTATCATTGCATCAAGATCATTTTGTTATATGAAAAATCACTCTGACAGAACCAAAATGACTACTAAAACTAAGATGCCAAAACACTGAAATGTAGGAAGGTCTAATTTGCTTGTGTGTAGCACCTACAGCTCTGCATTTCATTTTAAAAGTTGTTAGTAATGAGCGTCCCTGATCACTTCTCAGTTTGCGCATTTCAGTGCTTTTATGAAAAAGTCCAAATATAATGCTTACATACACCAGTGAGATTCACATTTAAATTGTCTGGTTCAGCGTTCACTGTAGAGTTCCTCCGAAACCCTCCACCTCCCCCAGTTCCACCTGTCTAGATCTCCTACGGGATTTCTGATCACCTGTTCATGCAGCTGCATGCTATTAATGCATATCTTACATGCTCACAGCAGTGTGGACCTCTTGTGTGCTTCTTTAGGCATTGCAGGAGGTGTCTCCTCATCTCTTCACTATCGCCACTCTGACAGGACATGCTATCAGAGCCATGGGACCTCATTACTCTGTGAGTACTTCAAAATACTCCTACATATCTTCTGAAGGTTGAGGAAAAACACTGTGCATCACACATCAGTGTGACCATTTCCATTATGACTCTCCATGTGTCACTGTAGATCATAATGGATAACGGTGCTGCTCAACGCTCAGGAAACGCTCTGCAGTGGCAGAAAGGTAAGAAAAGCTAAGAAGCGTTTGTTTTTGCTATCATAAATGTAGCTACATTTGTCTGAAATCTGTTTGTGTGGCAGCTGGAGAGATGCTGGGGGATCTGTTCGAGGTGTCCACCATTCGTCGAGAGGATTACGAGTTCCACAAAGGGAAGTCTGAGTATGAAGAGATCCTGCAGTCTAATAACCTGCCCTCGTCAGCCACGCCGCGTGGACACCAGACGCCTGCTGCCTTCCTCATCATGGCTTCTGGACTGGATAAGGTAGACCAACACAAAATGGGTGTATTATGAGTTCAGGATTTATTTAAGATGTAACATTTTTGCTAACCATCTAAATGTTCGTCCCACAGCATGGCGTGGACTCGGACAAACCTCTGCCTTACTCCCACATCGACATTGCTGGATCCAGCGGCCCCTTCCCTGGTGTCCCCACAGGCGCCCCAATTCTTGCCATGGCAACAAAGTACCTGGAGCTTTAAATACACGTCCAATTATTTTTCTTGTCCTTCATTATTTCAGTAATTTCCGTCTAGTGCCATTTCTCGATTAATGGCTTTCATATCTGCTCCGTCTGACACGTTGCATGTAAGATGTGGCAAACCATGACCTACTTCTATCCCGTCTTGAACACTGTCCATTTTCTCATCTTGTTGATGCTCCATACGTACATAAATGCATCTCTTCACGTCCTTAAAAACCTCTTCACTCCTCTTTCACACAAAATCATCTTATCCAATTATTCTTCAGTACTGTGCACATTTTCCCTTTCTAACAAGCATTTACCGAGCTGAAAGCGAATCAACCAAACCAAAGTGTTTTATTTTCGTTCTTACCGTTCAGCCTTACAGTTTCTGAGTTGAACTGACATGTAAGAGGTGGGGAAGTTGAGCCGGTGATTGATAATGAATTTACTTCTGTGATTTTGTTTGGCAATACTGAGAGAAAAATAATGCATATTGTACAACTGTCCATTTTGTACTAGTATCGTTTTGTGTGTAATCAAGAAACAAAAGCATTTTGGCTGACAAAACGGAGCACGATGACTTCTGTATCCAGTCCAGTTTGACCATGAGAATAAATGTCTTTGAAAAGAATGTGTGAGAAAGTTTATGAAATGCCATAGTAATGCTTCACTGACAAAAGGACAAAGAAAAGCAAGCAGTTTTTTTTTTTTAAATTCTATTCAAAATGTGCATTTAAAATGCTTTATTAAATTACCATTTTGTTTTTAACTACATTTTTAATTATCAAATAAAGTTAAAATTATCAATATATATTTTTTTTAAATACCATTCATTTTAAAATGATGGTTTAAATGTCTACAATTGTTTTAAAAAAAAGTTGTCTACATCTTTAACTTTGGATTAAATTGTCAACATTCATGTGTACACACATCAGAACATGCAAAGACTAATTATAAAAGCTGTTTTTTTTTCAACAATAAGTTATTATAAACAAAACAATTGCACACAAGGATCAAACAAACTTCATGAAAACACCCAAATCAATATAAACCTGTACTTAACATTTTATTGCAAAGCCATCTGAGATTACAATCAGAAAAGCCAAAATATTTCTGTTAAAAAATATGGTATGGCCTTTAATAAGTGAAATTAAATCAGTTCTAAAAAAGAGAAACAGAATGCCAGTGCATAATCCTTTATTCATTCCAACTTAGTCTATATGCATGTTCTGTAGCACAGGTTTCATCAGGAAAAAATAAAAGGGAAAAATAGAGAGAAAAATTAAACCCTCTACAACATAGCCTTTTCTCTGTCTTTACATATTTTCTTCACTGAACACAGGAGTTGGCTGCTCTCTGATGCCTTTTAACATCTGAACACTATTGAACATGAGCAGCTCTGAATCCTGGCTAATAAATGAAGGTTATAATAAAATCAAGTGCTTTAAAAGACCCACTTAAGTTCTCAGCTATTCCAGCAGAACATGTTTTTCTTGTACTTAACGTGTCTGATTGTGAAAGGCAGTTCTCTGGCTGAACAGATAAGAACAGCTGGTAAGAGTTGAATACAGACTGAAGTTCACACCAAGAGCTCAGAGCTTGTTAATAAATGGAAAGAAAATGTGTGGAGGCGTGTAAACAAGCAAGAATGTGTTACAATCAGCATAGTTTGTATATAATAACTCAAATGCATATAATCCTCACCACAGGTTCTTCACTTTGTGTGTTATTTTGGCTGTTAGCATTGCTAAATTTAATTCCCAGACTCAAAGCACCATGGTTGAAGTACAAAGGTGTCACAGATATGATGGAGGGACAGAACGTTTCTGCATGCAGCTGGCTGACTGCTACCTCAGGACCCCCCAAAATATATAACTGCAACCCATAACCAACAACCATGTCATTTTTCTCCACCCTCATTCTGGACAATATTGAAATATCAGCTATAAACCACAGCTCCATGTCAAATATACCTGATCTAGAGCTCTTTAATTTCAGCATATGGCCCTTCTGTAAGAAACACAGGACAAGTGTACAATCACTGCTGCTGCTGCTGAGCTTCCTGCGGGTCACTGAATGTCTGGAGAGGGTCTCATTCAACAGGGGCATGAAAAAAGGAGGGAAACTGCTGGTCGTAATGAAGCCTAAGCATATGGAAGGAATAAGGCCGAAGGTAGAAACAGGAGTGAAGGGTGGACTTCAGTGTTTACTTGGTGTGAACCATAGAGGTGCTGAACAGAAGCTTCTGCTTTTTCTTCTTCTTCTTCCCCCCTTTCTCATCTATATAGTAGAGAGAAAAAAGGTCACATAGGTAACAAACATTATGGCAAACCAAAAGCAATTAAAAAAAAAAAAAACAGCTTTTTATTATACTTGTTTCAGAGTGAGCTAGCTGATGGGAGTGTGGTATTATTTTAATGAATCATGAATGATTCAGCTGGTTCAAAGAAACACTATTGAATCATGACTAAAAAGTTTCCAGAAGTCCCTGTGTGGCATTAAGCATTTGTGGTTTAATGTTTTATTATTTTTCATTTCTGTGACAAATAAACAGTGCTTTTTCTCTTTATATTTAACTACGAACTACCATTTAAAAACTTGGGGTCAGACTTTTTTTTGTAAACAATTTAATATATTTTTAACTCAGCAGTGATGCTAAATCGATCAAAGTGAGTAATACATCGATATTAATCTTTTTTTTTTTTGGATGAACTATCCCTTTAACTACCATTCAAAAGTTTTGGGTCAGTAATATATTATATTGTTCCAAATCTGTATGAGATGGTTTCTTCGGTTGTGCATAAAAGATGATATTTTGAAGATTGTTGGCTTCGTATATTCCTCAAGAAATCTTTTGTATTCAACAGAAGAAATAGATTCATACAGGTTTGGAACAACTTGAGGGTGAGTAAATAATAACAATTAGCATTTTTGGATGAATTAAAGTATGAATCATTTTTTTCACCAGGGATGGGTAAAGCCTGTGCTGGAGTTCGATGCGATTGGTATGGTTGGGATGGGGCATGGTCTGATGAATGGCTTGAGTGGATTTTTTTTGGTGGGTGGTTGGTGGGGATCGGTGATGTCACTCTCTCCATCACTGTCTGCCAGAGGTGGGGCCAGGAACATGTCTGCTGTGAAAGAAAACACAGCACTAAAAATTACTACTAATATTGAAGGTTCTAATAAAGTCACTACAACCCACTAAAAATGACTACAAAACTATACTATTAGGAGTTAGTGTAGCCAGTGAGCCAAAAACAAACAAGACAGTTTCAAACAGGCAAGTCAAGTGATGACAGGACCCTCACCTTTCTTTGGGGTGGTTTTAGGCCCGGTATCCACACGGGCTTTCCCATCTTTCAGCATCTGCACACATTAATATGGTACATTTAGAAAATTCTCAACATGGCATTGTTTTTAATACTCTATTTAAATTTTGTTTCAATTTCATTTTAGTGATAATTTTCCCACCACATGAAGGCTACAAAATTGACTATTTTGTTGTTATAAACATGAAAAAAGTGCTTTAGGCAGACTGAGTGAAATGCCAGGCAAACCTGAGCGAAGGACATGCAGTGAGGATCCTCTTCCACACTGGCTACGCTCAGAGATGGACTGTGCTCACTCAGATTAGGAAACATCACTCCATCTGAAACAAAAACAGGTCATAAGCACAGACGACTAACCACTGAAGATCACTGCAAGAGAGAGAGAGCTACCTGATGAAGGGCTGCTGCTGAGAGGAGACGGGGGTCCCAGCAGGAGCTCTGGGAGCTGCACCTGTAAGCCGCTCTGAGGCGGCGATCCAAAAGCAGGAAAATGCTGGAGGTTCTCAAGCCCAATGTGCACCTCTGGATCTGAAGAACACACAAAAATAAATTCAATAACCAAACCAATTGCAACCCTGAAATTAGCTGAATGTTCTATAATCAAACATCGTCTAGTTATATGACATTGTGCGTCATGTTTTCTCAGAAACGCATGCAGTGAGGAATTAAATTCTCACATTTGCCATGTTTCCTGTTTTCCTCAATTTCAATCCTCTTCTCCCTTCTCTTTTCATCCCTTGCTTTCTTCTGCCTCAGGCGCTTCCGTTTCTCCAAGTCATCTGCCAGAAAAAGAAAAAAAAAGTTTTTTTAATAACATTTTTTGTAGGACTGAACCATTTACCAATACATTTTCCCTCATTTTTAATCATGTCATTTTTTTCTTTTCAAATTTTCATCAGTTCAATTAATGACACTGCAATTATATCACTATGCAAACAACTATACTTCAAGAATACATTAAATCAAAAGTGTCAGAATAGACAGTTATAAAAAAAAATATTAAAACAAATAAATATATTTTTAATAAAATTATTGCTTCAAATAAATGACATTTAAAAATAAAGAAAATATTAAGCAGGACAACCGTTCTTAGCATGGATAAGAAATGTTTTTCAAGCAACAAATTTGCATATTACAATGATTTCTGAAGGATCATGTGACACTGAAAACTGGAGTAATGATGCTGAAAATACAGTTTTACATCACAGGAATAAGATACAACTCAAAATGTATTAAAATATAAAAGAGTTACTTTAAATTGTAGCAATATTCCACAATATTACTGTTTTTACTGTATGTTTGGTCAAATAAATGCAGCCTTTGTGAGCATAAGAGATTTCTCATAAAAACATTGACCTCTTCAAATACTGTCTGTTATTCATCTATGTGGGTGTCATGATGGGGTTTAATAGTTTAATGTTTATGTGCATGTACCTGCGAAGCTGTCCAGGGTCTCTTTTGAGAGAACAGGAGGCTGAAGGTTGAGCTCACACAGGCTGAACTCACAGGTGAGGGGCAGGTGAGAGAGGTAACGATGCCGACGGCGAATTTCCTAAAAGTTAAGTCTGTCCATCAGTTTCTTAATGGTAGGCATTACTGAATCAGTACTTGACTCTGTGAGCGTGATATAAATGTAATCCAGTCAAAAATACATTTATGGGTCATGCTTCAGTGGTGCTATGACTTCAGACACTAGGCATGATAGCACCATAATCACACTGCTCTTTTTACTCTAGTATGAAGTTTTCAGTAAGCAGTAAACTGGTATTGCATCCTGACAACAGCTACCACTACTGCGGTGACATGATTGTGTGAGAATAAGAGATGCGTGTACCTCAGTGACAGTCTGTCCATCAATCTCCACTACGTTAGCCGTGATCGACTGAGGGCTGTTCTCCAGGCTCCCGTACTCTCTCAGCAGACAGCGCACATTTACTGGGTGCAGAAACATCTGCTGACCATCCTCAGCTACAAAAATAAAAAAAAAAAAGAGAGAGAGAAACATCACATTTAGTCTCCATTTCCATTCAATTAAAAATTACCTGAAAAGTAGCTTTGAACATCATTACCAACAGACAGACACACACACCTTGATAGAAGTAGTAATATGGGCCATGATGAGCGGCCTGGCTGGTCTGAGGTGTCTCTTCTACAGGTTTGTCCTCCACAGCTCTTTCAGGCATCTCTTCGGCCACCTCAGGAACACTCTGAGCAACTCTCTCTTCCACAGGCTCCTCATGAGCCTCCTGAAGCTCATCATCAAACGCTGAAGCATACTGCAGGATGGGCTGTGGTGGGACACAGGATAAAATATCATGCAATGAGACCAGAGCTTGTGCTACCAGACATTTTCAGGGATTTACTTAATTTTAAAAACATACACAGAAAAGTTCAAATGTTTTCATTCCAGAGGAAAGTATAAGCATTAGAAATGAAGAAGGGGAGTTTTAAAATGTAACACTATGCAAAAAAAAAATATGTGAAATGAGTGAAATTCCATGTGGATTGGAGTAGAATAATTCTTTGAATGTTTTTCATTCAATCAGGTGACCAGATCACAAGATCACACTGTTTGTGTCACTCATACAATTAAATACCATAAACTTGCAACACAGCACTAGACAAAAACATATTTTCTTATGGGTAAAAACAATGAATGACAACTTATTCAACTTCATACTTAAAGAAAGGAGCACGGTCTCTACTGACCTTTGAGTTTGGGAGGATCTTGACCACCTCTGGAGAGGAATGCTCAGATAGAGACAGTTTCCTCATGTCTGCCCCATCAACAAAACCACCATTTTTACAGCCTCCCTTCAAAAGAAAAGATCCTCTTGTTGCTGTTGTTTATTAATAAGATATGAGATGTAATGTTTATGTTTTTTTTTTGTGGTGCTTGGGAGTAAATAACAAAAGTAAAACATAAAAACTGTAATAGTATAACAATGCTTTTTCCATGTCATGTAGTGCTTCCAGTAAAAATTCAGCCTTTCCTAAACATCTCATTATATTTTTTATTCAGTTTTATGAAATGGTTTATGAAGCAGAAAATGTTTCTAAAACATTAAAGTTAGTTGTTCAAGCTGTCAACCCAAATTCTCATTGTGCGTGTATAATTAAGATATTATACAATAAACTACATTAACTTACGTTACAAAATTCAATAGTCGTTGAAATAGCTTTAATGTAGTGTAACTATTTTTGAGAAATTGATAGTAAATTTCAAAGTTATACAACGCCATCCAAAGTTATGTAACTTTTCCCAGGTTTTTTTTTTTCCCCTAGTTATTTTTAAAATGTCTTTGTGTGTTTCCAGTTTTTATAAAAACAATTTATGCATCAGAACATGTTTAAAATAACTGCATGTAAACATTCACGTTTGGTGTTAAATTACACAAATTACATGAGATACACAATTCCGTGTATAGTTTTTGGCTCCTTAAATACTTTTATTGTTAATCTATTTTTTGAGCAACCTATACAAACGACTTTTTCAAAATAGTAGCATGACTTGTCTCACTAGTTTTAAATTTAAGTGTTTTTTGTATTTAGGAAAAGAGTCAAAACAGCTTGTCCAACCCAACATTCATATGCCGGCATGAATGCATGTGTACCTGCAGCTGCAGCAAGGCGCTCTGTATGAAACAGGCCTGTGGGTCGTCTTTCTCTTGGCTAAGCTGGGTTTGGAGAGCCACACGCTCTTCAGCCAGCAAACCCAAAACCTGCTCCTGAGATGCCAGCAGCAGCTTAGAGTATGCACGCAAATGCACATCTGCAACAAAGAGAGGAAAATGTCAAATAAGACACTCAAGTGAACACCACAAAAGTCTCACACAACCAGCAGAATGTCTCACCTCCAAAATGAATGGGTTCTTCCACCTTCACCCACTGACAGCTGGGAAGAGCCACCAGCGACCCTTTCTCTCTCCGCATTAGACGCATAGTGATGACGTTACCGGTCACGTACTGACGCGTCTCCATGGCAACCACACTGCAAGTTGACAGGTTTCAGTGACAATACTAAACAAACTGGAATGTCTTGACTAAATGATGGCACTTCTAGATACCAGGGGATGATTTAAATAAAATAACAGATTTCTACATCAAGTTCACATTAATTTAAAAACCAAACAAGAATTATAAACAGGTGTTTTCTGTACGAACCTCTTGAGATCAGCGCTGTGCACAGCCTCATAGCAAATGGGGCACTTGGACCAACTCTTCTCGCTCAGAGAGAGGTAGTGCAGCATGCATGGCCAACAGTAGATGTGGCCGCAGCGCGTGATGTGGGCTGCCACAGGGGGATACAGGCAGATCGGACAAGACGGCACCTCGTGACTGTAGATGCGCTGTGTTGAACGAAAAAACAAGAAAAAAAAAACAAGATGAACATGCTGAGATTTGTAGAAAAGGCACTGACAGGATGTACAAGGAAGTGTGAAGTCTGAACTGACCACTTGTTGCACACAGTCCCAGTCCACCAAAGTGTCCGGATCAGTGAAGTGGGCTTGATAGTCCTGATCATCAATTACCACAAACTGGCAACTGGTGGACAAAAAGAAATTACACTCATCAGTTTGGCATTTTTATCAGCTTACCATAACAGTGCAGTACACAGACTATTGTTGCATGTGATTTAATGTCCATTCATATAAAAGTTTGCAACATATTCTGCTGTGCTCACTTAGCCTGCAGGAAAAGCTCCTTGTTGAAGGGCTTGTGTTTGTGACCCCACTTGTTGCGGCGACCCCAGCAGGAGTGGCCATCACCTCCGAAGCCAAAATGGCCACCTCGTGGCTCAAACGTGAAGTTGAGCAGGTGGTTCAGACTTATCTTTTTGGGTCCAGCAAACTGAGCCGGGCTAAACTCTGCCCGGCGGTTCTCTGCTACCTAATGAGAGAATCCAACAGTTAAACAATTAGTTCACTCCAGAATTAAAAATTCCTGATATTGTATTTGCCCCCATGTCATCCAAGATGTTCATGTCGTTCTTTCTTCAGTCACAAAGAAATGAAGATTTTTGAGGAAAACATTACAGAATTTTTCTCCATATAATGGACTTCAATGGGACGTCCAAAGTCCAAATTCCAAGTCCAAACCGCAGCTTCAATCATCTCTACATGATCCCAGTCGAGGAATAAGGGTCTAGTCTAGCGAAACAATCTGTCATTTTCTAAAAAATAAAATAAAAATCTATATAACCACATATGCTTATCTTGCACTAGCTCTGCATTGCGTGTCTACTACTTCAAGCATTATGTAATCACGTTGGAATGGTCATACGTGACGTAGCCAAATGTACAGACTCTGGTTCAAACAGGTAGGGCAGGATGGAAATTCCTCGGCTGGGATCGTGTAGAGCCCTTTGAATCTGCAGTTTGGACTTTCAACCCGTTGGTCCCTGTTTGAGTGAATTTTATGGAGAAAAATCCTTGAACGTTTTCCTCAAAAACCTTACTTTCTTTTCAACTGAGAAAAGAAAGACATGAACATCTTGGATGACATGGGGGTGAGAAATTTACTAGAAATACTAGAAATTTTTTATTCTGGAGTTAACTAATCCTTTAATCCTGGTTAACCCATATAACTACAGGTCTGTTTGTTTACATAGCATTACAGGCTATTTGCAAGCAGTAAATTAACCAACACGATCACTGCTATCTTCACATTAACATGCAATAAGGAAGCATAACAACAGCCCTTTATGAAAGTACAAATGAATCATAATCCAAAGTCTTATTTAAACACACCTCTTCTCTTCTCCCACCACCAGCGAGTCCATACTGTCTCCCCCCTCCGCCACCTCTCTGAGGGGGTCTCTTGTCAAAATTCTTGCTTTTATGTGGCTGGGAGCGGCGTGGGCCCGGAAAGCTCTCGGCCTTGGCAAAAGTGGGCTCACGCTTGCGGCTATAGCGCTTTGAGCCACCATTATTCTTTCCATCTAAAAGAACAGAGCAAATAAAGGAGAAATGTCAAAATACATCAATATATTAATCAAGCATAACATTTTACTTGATAACAGGGTGTCCCTGCAACTTCGGGGGAAAAACACATTACATTTTCTTGATTGCAATATTGACAACTTTGTGTCTTTTCCTTCAGCAAGCTGAAACGAGATCTACGTCGTTTTTGGGAATGAAAAACCTGTTTGCTTTTCATTATTTTTTACAACATTCGCACAGCCTTAGCTAATCAATCCAGTCACGCGCTGCACTTAAAGTGTTTTTATAGAGGACCACATGATAAGAGCACAGGGCTGTAAACACACACAGCTTATCATCCGGCAGCAGAAACCGCCTTCCACAAGCCCACATCAAAACATAAGTAAAACTAAAACAGACAGCACTGTTTTAGTTATCTACAGTGATTGGATTCTGATATGCCGGAGGGGTGGAGGCTTTCCTGGGTCCATCCAAAAGCTAGAGGGCAATACACCACTGAAGTTCTTCTTCTGTCACATGGCAGGCCGATGACAAGAATAGATCCTGACCATGATCCTCATGCATCTAATCTGCCACTAAGAGGAGGGGATAATAAACCCAAATATGAATTTCAGCTTGGGTAGATCAAGAATTTCAAAGGAATTCTTTTTGTTTTAGGTTAGTTCAGGGGAATTCATTTTTGGTGTTTGTTTATCTATATAACAGCGTCACACACACACACACACCACCCAATGTGTGTGTCATCAGAAAATGAGTTTATACTGGGTGGATATATGCACTGACACCAGAATAAATTACATAAACACATGGGCTCAAATCTGTAAACCCAGTTTGACCAAGATAGAAAAAAAGTGGATTTACTGGATTAATCAACAAATCATGAGTGTTTCTGAATGCTTGTTAATACAAGGATCACAAAATGAAAAGCCATATTTTATTTTTATTTTTTTGCCATGTCAGCATCTAAGGTTATTTTCATGGCAAAAGCTAAGTACAAAAGTTACATAAACAAAACAAAAACAACGCACACTCAAAAATACAGCAGTTTACCAAGTTTTGAAATTCAGTGAAATGTTGTAAAATTAATGAATACATTTAATGCATAAATATAAAATGAACATTAGAAACTGATTTCACTTTGCCTGCATATTATAAATAATGTATGGGTGTAATTCAATAAGTTTATTTATAACATCATTAACATGTGCATTATATAATAGGACAATTAGTTTATTATGGATTTAATTCATTTGATAAACTAATTAACATATTAAAAATGCAATAAAGGTAAAAATATCCCTGAAAAACAATATCAGATAAAACATTGACTCTTATTGTACATTTCTGAACTTTTATTCCTCCATTATTCAAGACATGGGCCAATCGCTGGCCGTGGCTACGTCATCTCGACAGACAAACAAATCCGTGCCGTAAACCCCAAACACTTTCCACTAAAATTTGACCATGACAAGCGTGTGTTTGTGTGTAAGAGACGCTGATTTACCTGTTTTGGTTTTAGAGTCAGCAGGAGTCGGGCCTGTAGAGCTGGAGCGAGGCGGGATCTTCGAGCTGCTGCTGTTGTTGGCGTTTGGGTTTTTCTCCATCTTGAGGCCGAACTCCGGGGAAAGAGCCTGCGAGCTCTCTAGCATGAAACGGGGCAAACGGGGAGAACAACGGGCTGTTGCGAATGCAGGTCAGGCGACGAAGGCCCTTAATCGTTTCTGTCAAACGCGGAGACCCCATTACGGCGACATCTTGACCACAAACAAACCGAAAGAAAAACAGAGACACAAGCTAAATGTCTCGTTAAAAAAAGCTGTGTGCTAACACAAAAAAACAAGTGCCCAAAAAGCGGGGCCTCGCCCCTTGAAAAGCGTCGTTTTTTCCTTGGCGTGGGAAGTGTTGCGCCCCACAAGGCGTTAACCGCTCTCCAAAAGAGGAAAACGGGTGAATAAATGGGTTTTAACCCAAATTTTAGTTCAGCTAAATAACGT
This sequence comes from Cyprinus carpio, assembly GCF_018340385.1. Classification (NCBI taxonomy): domain Eukaryota; kingdom Metazoa; phylum Chordata; class Actinopteri; order Cypriniformes; family Cyprinidae; genus Cyprinus; species Cyprinus carpio. The sequence goes on along the minus strand of NC_056579.1, from coordinate 17,921,847 downwards.
CAGACATATGGCGACGAGTCGCCAAACAGGAACCGTAAACACCCGGATGAGGGTTATAAACCTGGCAGGGTTACGAAGTGCGCATGCGCGGACTCTGCCATTTTGATTGGTGCATTTGACCGCGAGACGTGATGTAATGTACTCTGTGTTATCACACTCGCAATTTTTATAGACAGCTAGTCCTATTTTTGCTATCAAATCATTTATTGTTGTTGATATTTGGTTTACTCGAAACAAACGTTTACACACATCTTATAACAAACAGAAACAGCATTAGATATTTTAATCAGTACAACACGTGACTTACACAGCCAGAGTTCACACAGTAATAGCAGTAATATGAATGATATACTCCATTTACAAATCACAAAATGCTCCAGAATACAAAAACACAAATGTTATCAAAAATGTTAGGGCTCTACATGAACCCTTTCCTGTCAGTTTTACTAAGAACATAAAACATCTCCCTGATCACTGCATGGTTGTATGATGCTTTCAAGAACATCTAACATAAAGTTCTTAGAAGGGGTTTTAGGTCTTCATCACCATCATCATCAGCGTCCACCTCTCTGACGTTACTCAGGGAACAGCTCAGGATCGCTCTCCTCCTGTTTCTCGGCTGTGTTGTGGATGGGAAGAGAAAGAGAGCTTGTGTATACAGTATGTGACTCTTCTACATCAGTGCAGTGGTTCTCAAACTTTGCAGATTAAAAGAATAGCATAAAAAAGAGCATTCTGTCACCATTTATTACTCACCCTTTTTTCTTCTGCTGAACACAAGAGGATTCAGCAGAAAAAAAAACACGTACAGGTTTATAGTATTGCATTTCCAGATATGTATGGCTTGCCATCTGGGGACACTCTTTTCCAAAATAAATAAATATACTGGTCTTGTGCTTAAAATTATGGAAGCCCTTAAGGCCATGCATATTTATTTATTTATTTATTTATTTTTAGTCTTTTTGTAATCTCAATATAACCAATGTTTTTCTTAATCTTAACATGACACAACTGTTGTTTTCTTGTGATCTTGACTTTATTTTCACATGAACTTAACATAATGAATGCTTGTCTTGTGATGTCAACATAAAATAATTTTTCTCATGATCACAACTTAATTTTTCAGTGTACTTTAAAACAACAACAAAAGAAAGAAGAATGATATTAAAATAATATTAAAATAATATTTAATAAAAAATCTTAAAAATATATTTTTTTTCTTCTGTGGAAAACCATTAATGTTTTGTTCTGTTGATACATCTTATTCGTTTTTTTTTTTCTTTTTCAAGTGGAATGTTTCTGATGTTTATGTCATGTTGGATAACTGCTGACCGTTACACACTTGTGATCTGATGTCAGTAACTTAATGTATTCCAAAACAGAACTTTATTTCTGTGTTTTAATCATGTTTTTAGTCTGCAGCAAAAGACCCTAATAGGCACGGAGAAAAAAACAACAATAAATACAACAATAAAAAAGAACGCAATAGTTTTCTTAAAGTGCACAAAATAATAAGAAGCCCAGGGTGTAGTGTTGAAGAGCGCTGATCCGTGTCTCCGTGCGCGCGGGTGACAGCTGCTCCGATCAGGGACGCAAACCTCACAGAGCAAATACCTGGACGATTCACAGAATGACGAGAGGTTACAAATCTTTCAAAGTTCATAAAAAATAAATTAAAAATACGGTAAGGAACTTTTTTTTTTTCCTTCATTACCTCGACTTGAATCGGACCATATTTTCAACACGTGCGTAACTGGCTTTGAAAAGAAACACTGCACTTTACTTCAGGGTTTCGTTTGGCCAATAATATTCCTCGTGGTCAAAGGGGGCGGGGTGACGGATCAAAATAAGATTTTTATTTGTATCACAATATTCACATTGGAAGAGCCGTACTTCTGAACACCACTACAATAAAAGAGAAGAATATTGAGCATTGTGTGCATTGTATGAAAGGGAAAGTCTGTTTTAAACATTTTTGCTAGTTATTTTTATGAATATATTATAGATCATAGTATTATTAATAGTAGTTGTTAATAATGGACGTATGGTGACATCCTATTTATTCTATTTTTTAAAATTCTATTTATTAATATTTTATTTATTTAAATGGCATTGCCATTTATACATTTGTTATTAATGTTCATTTTTAATTTATTATCATTCTTAAAGTAAATATTTTGAGTTTTTCCTATGAATAATTATTAATAGAGGTTGTGAGTATGGAGGACCAAAGCTGCAGAAACGAAAAGTAAATAAATAAATGTAATAATAGAAAAATAATAATAATAATAAATCATTTGCTTAAACAAATAATTATTTTTTATTTCAATTTAGTTCTGAATTTATTTTTTATGTTTTGTATTACCTTTTTTTCCTTTATTTTTTTACGTTCACTATATATTTATATGCAAATTTTTGTAGTATTCCATATTTAAACATTGCCACATTTATTTAAACTTTTTTTTTTATGATACCCATATGCACTTATTTGTATCTAGAACATAACATTTGGGAGAAGTAAATTAATGACTAAAGTCTTGGAAATAAACAAGCACGTTGAATTGCAATAAATGAAAATAAAATGCATCGCATTAACAGTGCTTGCATTTTAATACATTGTATTTTCAGTTTCGCATTTTGTGGGGGCTGAAATTTAACATGATTTTGTAGTTAAGCTGCGAATATTTCAACTGAAAATAAATATTTTTTAAAAAATCACACACATTCCCATTATTAAAAAAAAAAATCAATAATTTAATATTCACCTTCCAGAACATATTCAATCTGTCTAAAAATACCACCTATAATATTTCGACAGACAATGTTCCTTCCAATTTGCTTTACAATTAAATTCGGCAGAATATTCAACACTGCACATCCGGGAACTACAGTGGAGCATCTGCTGTTATTCGGCTCACCAGCAGGTGGAGCAAGTGGGCATTAGACGAAGACCAAAGCAACTGCAGAACAATGAAGACTGAGATTTTAAATATCAAGATACTTGATATTTAACATGCACAACACATCTTTATACATAACTCACATCTGTCATCATGCAGATTTCACAATAATGCTTCTTGTAAAGCTTAATGTGCAGCCATGTAGAGTGCATTGTGGTGATGCTAAAAGGTTCACATGACATGTAATCTATGATTATCTCAAGCCGAGTCTGTGTATCTTAACATTGGTCTCCATAGATGTTATGTCTCCTTGGTGCAGTTTGTAGAGACAAAGTGTACTTCCTTAAACCCAATTATGTCTGATCAAATGTCTTTAACTCTTTTTGTTAAAAGGTTTATTTTTTAAGCACAAAATAAAGATACAGATCTTACTTTGTCCTTGGTGACTTGTAGCTTGTCTATTACCTTAAACCGCGTTTTAATACATTAAGAGAAAAAGGTTGCTAACAAAATACATGTCATTTAAGACATAAAGACTCACAAAAACCATTGCCCCAGGCATATTTCCACTTAAAATCAAAAGAAAGACATACAAACTTATATTTTGCTAAAACAAAAAGGAAAAAAGCTTATAGGACCATAATGATTAAGCAAAATCAAACTCATTTTCTCATTTCTGTAATGCAAAATATTGATTAATAAATTATTTACACATCATAGTTTGATTACACATATTAGTACAACATTTGTTGTACTGCAATTCATTTTTGCTGATATATGCATAAGAATTATGAGTATTTAGTGGAAAATTTGTTACACTGTAATAAAAATAAATGTCAGAGCAAAAACAAAATAGTTGTAAACAGGCTAATTTCTTTATGCAAAATATATAAATATATAATTTAAATATAATATGAAATATAAAGTCATTTCTTTTCTCTGTTTATTTTGTGGTCAAACGTGACCTTTTTGTGATACAGTATTTACCCGTTCTCTCACCATTTGATAGATCCATCAGGTAGAGTGCTGGTGATATCCAGTCATTTGAAGGGCAACAGCACCAGAAGGGTGACACTTTCTGGGTGCATGATACGGTGGGTCGTCTTGTGTCCACATCTTTCTCATAGCCTTGAACTGGTGCCTCATTCATCCAGTGGAATTGTAATATTACAGTCTCCATCATAATTAACTTTTTGATTACTTTGAAAATAAAAGTTGACCTTATTACAAAATTGTGGTTGTCTATAAGAGGCAGAAGGATCCTAGAATTCGGAAAATATTGGGTGTTTTTTTCCTAAATATGAATGTACCTTGCATCAGCACCCACCTTCCCACACCGCCTGTTTTAGGCGTCCAGCTATCAAAATGTGCTGTGCTGTAAAGCTGTGTGATGCACTGGACACAGCAAGGCCAATGCTTTTACATTGTAGTGAGGCACATGACAGACCAGTGCTGATTTTTGAAAATTGCCAGTCGAATATTTTGGTATTTTTAAACGGACTGAATATTTTGGAAGCTAAGTCTGCAGGTGAATTATTATTCATTCCTTTGTAATCACATAATTTTATTCACACTATATCACATGACTATATTGCAAAATTATTATAATTATTTTAATTTATAGTCTATTCTCTTTATTATTATATCATTTCATTTTATCATGTCAAATTATATGTCTGCAGTATTTGTGTCTGTACTTTTCTTTGCCCTGGAAGCTCCTGTATCAAGAAAAACATCTTGTGTGTGTAAATACACGTGGCAATAAAGCTCTTTCTAGTTATGATTCTGAATAATGAAAATGTGTGTGTACATTTTTTCCAGTTGAAATATTTACAGATATACAATTATGTTGAATTTCAGCCCCACAAAAATGCAGGCCCTGAAAACACAATGCTTTAGAGTTAAGGCACTGTTAATGTATTTATTATTATTATTGCAATTTATTTAATAGCCTATTAACTGACAGATGGCGCTATACAACAACGAATACTTCACTTGAAGGTTGCTTGAGGCTGCCCATTATGTCACTGAAAATATAAAGCATATTGTTAGTATTTTATACACTAATATGTCCAACATTAGTAATACCGATACGATTATTATTAATATAGGAATAACATGAACAAAGAAACACCTGTTTTAGTATTATGTGGGCTATTTAATATTAAGCACGAAATAGCTTATACATAACTTTTTATTTAAATATAATTATTTGTCAGCAGTCACCTTTTAATGTTCTTGGAAAGTAACACAGCAACACTGTAGCACAAGTGCAGCCAGCGCTTCCTCTCCTCGCACTGGCACAAAGCGTCAGAGATGGTGATGGTAGGTGTGCGCGCGCGTTCATCGCAGAACTGCGCGGAGCAAAACTCGACCTGCGTGTCACAACATACACAACTCTGCATGGCACCGACCTGTAATCATGGAGCTGTAAACCTGTATTCTAGTGGATCTAGACTCATAATTCCAGGCTAAGGATACAGGTGCTTTCAGAGACGCCAAATCATATCATAAAGTGGCAGCTGTGCAAAAAAAGGGACTTGGGTTAGTTAATGAAAAATGTGGATCTGCGCAAGCATTTTAACTTATGTGCTGTTTTTGGCCAGAGATGCAAAAGCTATGAGCAAGGTAAGATGTGTTTCATTGGTATATTTCCTTTTATTTTGAACAACACGCTTACATTTTACGCAGAGCTTGGAATGCTAAATGCACTTTTGCAATAGCTAAACATGATTATTAGTGTATGATTTAAATTTCTTTGATTCGATCTCGTTTCGATTACCGACTTGACAAGTGCATTTATCATCTGATTACTAGATACATTTTTCTTTAGCATTGGCATGCCATTCGTTTGTTGCGCATGGTGTTTTTGGATGAGCTGAAGACTTCAAATCTCCAGACAGATTATTAAGAGCATACAGTATTTTCTTGATTTTGTAATCGCAATGGATGGGAGTGTCTGTATTGGCAGAATTACTGAGATTTTGAAATTGTGAAAAATTCATCTGGGGATTGTGAAACGACGTATCCTGTAATCAGCGTTAATGAAATGTGAAATGTATAATGTTAATCTGTTTTAATAAAGGAGCCGGGAACATGAAACCTCATTATACACTTCTGTTCAAAAGTTTGAGGTCAGTAAGTTTGTTTAATTTTTTTTAAACACATTTATTCAGCAACGCATGTAAGCATTAAACTGATGAAGTGACTGTATGTATATACATAAAGCACTATTTTAAATAGATGCAGTTCTTCTGACCTCTATTAAAGCATCAAAGTGTCCTGAAAAAAAAAAACCCTGCACGATTGTTTTCAGCATTGATCTAAATGACATTTTAAAATATAATTTTAAAAATATTTAAAATATAATAATATCAAATAGTAAACAGAAAACATAAGTTAATTTCAAATAAAAAATATTGCTTTTAACAATATTATATTATATTATATTATATTATATTATATAGTGCCAATACAACAGTTTATTCTGGTGCTTGAATTTAATTGGTCAAATGCCTTTCCAAGAGTGCTGATATTTAGTCCAGCAGCACTGGAATTTGCATCACTCCACTTGTACATGTTCATAGCGTTCCAGATCAGAGTACAAGAGTGCTGCAACTGGACAGAAAAGCCCATGAGAATGGGGGTTTTCACAGTCATTTTCACAGACAGATCACTCAGAATAAGTCAAACAACACTTAACAAATCAGCTTTCTCACACAATCTCCACTCCCAGAGCTGTAGGCAACATATTTTGGCACATATGTCCTGGCCTAAATGATTCCTGGCACTGCCAGTACATTCCAATCTTTAATCCTTGAGATGGCATGGCAATATAATTTAATTGGCATTTTTAGACCCCTGACCTTACTGTAAATCCAGTCCAGCTTTTTTGGGCTAACATTGTGAGAACTGGCTACAATGCTAAGCAGCATGTTTTAATAGTTTACATGCACAATACATTGTAAAACACTTTACTGAATAGTAAAGATGACTCAGATGAGTGAGTATATCAAACCTTTAGCTGTGTTAACAGCGCAGCTGATGCTGCTGATACAACCAGAGACAGATGTCCTTCAATAAAGTTTTTGGCCAGACAGCATGACCAACATTTCCTCAGAAAACCACGACATTTGTTTCAAAACTGACCCTGATAGGGTGTGTGAGTGTGTTTTGGGCTCGATGCCTAGTATGGTAATTGGAGTCGAGTTCTGCTGGGGTTAAAAACAATATATGTCTGCTTACACAGCTGTAGCACTTAAGAGCAGCCCTGTTGGTCCCACAGAAACATGCCCTACCCTGACTGGGTGTGGTGTGTGTGTGTGTCGGTGTGTGTGTGTGTGTGTGTGTGTGTGTGTGTGAGAGAGAGAGAGAGAGAAAGAGAGAGAGAGAGAGAGAGAGAGAGAGATCTTGACTCATTGTAAATGATAGTCAACACCTCAGTTACCCTAACTAATTGTGTTATGTTTTGAATTTTTTTGAAACGTCTTTGTTGTTGGTTAAATGTGTGAAGAGTTGAGGAGGTTAAAACAGCATAGGCAGGGCTGTGATAACAAAAACCTGTTACTCATGTGGGATAATTAACTGAAAATTTTGTGAAACCTAAAAATTGGTGTTTATAAAAATATCATATTTTATTATAAATGTGACAAATGTATTTGTTCTTTAGGCATTCATCTGCCATCTAGTAGAGGGTTTATTTCAAAAACATTTTTGATGTAATATCTGATGTGGTGTAAAAAAAAAATCAAGTAAAAAGCATGATTTCATTACACTTTAAATATATTTGTGTACACTGTTATTGTTGTAAACATTTCTATTGTTATAAACACTTTTAGTATTATTTTAGGTAATTGAGAAGTTAGTTGAGGCCTAATACAGCATTGTTACACTTCATGTTAATATGGCCATATGCTCACAGTATTGCTATTTTTAACTAAAAAACAAATCATAAGTTTGTTGAAGTACTAAAATTACTATAATGGAAATAAAAATAAATCAAAGCTAAATCAATATATATATATATATATATATATATATACATATATATATATATATATATATACAAATAAAAGTATATATATATATATATCATGAATTCAAATTCTTTTTTAAATTCAAAATCATTATTAATGTTTACATATATTTAAAAATACATTTAATGTATTTTAATGTATTTTTAACTTCAAAACCATTAAACATTAACATGTCAGGTATACTATTATTAGCACAACATGCCGAAAATTAGAACAGGTCTCGGAAAGGATGCCAGGCAGGTAAGTTTAATTCAGAGGGTTCAGAAACAATCCCAGAGTTACCCATGAGAGATCATAAGAAGAGCAGAGAATGGAGGATGGAGGGATGAAGAATTATAGGGTTGATACTAAAACAGAACAGAGGCATGGCAAGGTCAGCCACTGTGTTTTGTTAATATCAAACTCTATTGGTTGTAGTTTCATGGAACATTACCTCACACAATGCCAATCAAAGACTGAGGCAGTTCATGTTTATGAAACTGTCGTAACACTTCTACCACAAGATTTAAACTAGAAATAACTGGGGACATCTGTGTCCCATTTAATGCGTCACATCTTTTACCGAGCCGTCACGGTAATGATGGCCATAATAGCTGAAGGGCTGTCATATTTTTATCCAGACCAGACAGTGAACCTCAGAATGCTGCAACAATGCCAGTCTTCTTTTATATAGACCTTTATGTAAGACTTGATCTTTAACCTTAGTGTGCTCAGCGAATGAACAGGAAATGCACTGGTTGTATGGTGACTGAAAACTGGACTTTTAGTGGCCCTTCTGTTGAAAGCTACCGTGCATCCAGCACTATTATAACTCATGACCTACCACAACAGATGATGTTTGGTTAGTGTTTATTTGCCAGCATGAACTTGGGCTATTTGCAGCAACTTTGTTTAAAACATTTGGTTTCTCGGCATTCATTTTCAAGTGCTTTCTGCACTCTCTGTTAAATCAACAAATTATCGTAATTTTGTGATGTACATTTTGAATACATGGGTTTTTAACTATAAAATGAATAGTTCTTATGCTATATTTTGATTGGATAAGCTATTATACATATTATCTAAATATGGCAAGCCCTCTGGTAACCGTAAACAGCATTCAGTTAGATTTATGAACTATGGGTGTGTCTCAATCAGCTCCCTAGTTAGTCAGTGCACTCTCCAGGGAGTCAGACATTTCTAGGTCAGTTCCACTTTCAAAATCGTTCCAGTTTTCTCAAACATTCACTCCTTAAAATTCCAACAAAGCAGTGTAAAAACTAGTGATCATCATACTCAGATGCATGATAAACAAAACAAGTCATGCAAATCAAAACAAATCATGTGTCCTCCTGTGTTGTGCAGCATTGTTGATGATAAATAATGGAGATGTTTTAATGAACAAACACGTAATCGTTTTGGAAACTGACTCATCAGTGTCCCAATGACTAGTGGATAAAATCCTTTCTGGTGCCTGAATTCTTCATGTTCATGCCATACAGAGGGCAGAGAAACAGCATATATTATTTACAAAAGAGCTGGTTATGCTAAACTATTAGTAATACATGTAACTCATTATTAAACATTGATGGTGGTTTATATTATATTGCCGTTGCTCTCATTGGATAAAACCAAAAAAAGTTTTGCATCAAATCTATGAACACCCCTTGTCTGTAACTATGCATTAGTCACCCTTAAATTACATTTTGGTGTTTTGAAATGAGGAGAGTGGCAGATAAACCGTTGTTCAAAAGAAGTGTGCTTAATTTTATTAAATGTGTACTACAAATGACATTAAAGTATAATTTAGTTTGCTGTAAATGCTTATCAGTACATCCGGCAGTATACAATCTTATTTCAAAGACAGTTATTGACATAATAAAAAGTTATAAAAAGTATAACTATAAATTTATATATTATATATATATATATATATATATATATATATATATATATATATATATATATATATATATATATATATAAAGTATAAACTTAAACTATAATACATTTGAATTTAATTGGAATTAACATAAACATAAGTGTCTGAAAACATTAGATTCAGTTCACACTTAAGTTGAATGTTTTTTAGTGTTTTTTCATATTCTAATTAAAAGTATGCTATAGGGTACTTTCACAAGGGAATACAAACATGCAAAGGTTAAGAAAGCTTGTTTTATAATCAGATAGCATTTAATGAAATTGCAGTATCTGAGTCTGACTCTGTTGAGTGTGAACCATCTGTTTGACTTCCTCGGTCTCGCATCTCTTGGCTGTGCTGAGACTGAGAGCATTTAGTGATTGAGGTTCAGAGAGAGACACATAAACAGCCTCAGCTGGAATGTAGCGGTGTGTCCCCAAAATCCACAAGTGCTCTCTAAACTAGTTTGGGGCTAATTGACACGTCTGTCCTAATAGCATGTGTCTATCTGTGTGTTTCCTGGAATGGAGTGATGGAGAGTCTTGCTGTCTCTTCAGATCTAGATCCATTATTGTGTCTCAGTCTTAATGAGAAAGTGTCTTCAAGGCTGTGATAGCTGCAGTTGAACACGCTTGATATGAACCGTGACCCTGGTGCACATCAAAGAGATCTTTGTAATTTCAGAATGCTCTAGACAGTTTCACATGTTTCTTTTAGTGTGGGATAATCTTGAATTCTAGCCATAAACTTGGTTTAGTGTTGTTTCAAAGCCTTAGATTAAAGGAAGAAGATGAGCCGGCCACTGACAACACTTCATTGAAAGAGAGATCAGACTCATAACCTGAACTGCTTCACCAGGCATGAGGTTATTGGGTTAAGAGGCTTTTCAGGAAAACGGCCAATGTTGACAACTGCTCCTGCCAAGTATTTTTGGAAATCTTATCTCAGGATAGCAGCCTATTCCCTGTTTGGTCAGTTGTGAGGTACACTGCTACAGTTAGACCATGCCAGTGTAGCAGGTTTAGATAACAAATGTGTTTGTTTGCATGACCTACAATTGTTGGAATGCTATTAATTTAGTTAATTATATATACAGTGGGTACGGAAAGTATTCAGACCCCCTTAAATTTTTCACTCTTTGTTATATTGCAGCCATTTGCTAAAATCATGTAAGTTAATTTTTTTCCTCAATGTACACACAGCTCCCCATATTGACAGAAACACACAGAATAGTTGACATTTTTGCAGATTTATTAAAAAAGAAAAACTGAAATATCACATGGTTCTAAGTATTCTATACTAAGTCCTTGGTGTGATATAATGCATATGTGCATGTATTAGGGAAGCTATACCTTAGATTATATTAGATAGCTTATAGAGAGCATATAAAGAACTGAGCATGCCTTGATGCCTGATGCATACACACCAAAATGACCATAACACACTCTTTCATTCTGGTTAACAAGGGCTCTTATTGTCAAAGCCCCCTAGACACAAGTGTTACAGGACTTTTCACCTAATTAACTCAAAACTTGAACAATGGAAGCCATTCTGGGGTTATTTCAACAGATGATGAAATGTGTTTTTGAGAAGTTGGGCAAATTACTGTCTGAATAAATATTTTTTTAATGTCCCCATCAGTCTGAGCTTACATAAAAGAACAGCAAAGCTTTATTTAATCCTTCCACTTCAAGCTGACAGTTTCTCAGTTTTTGTGTGGCATCCCGTGTGCAGTATTGTGCGGTTGTCATGGAACTACATGATTAAAGTCTCCAGAAGGACTTGAACTTTAAGCCTGTTATTAAGAGTTTTGATCCATCTCTTATTTTTAGTGCCATGCCACATGCTACAAAAAAAAAAAAAAAAAAAAAAAAGGAAATGTAGTGGTAATTTTCTGTCTGGACATTATTCATTAATTATACTGACATTTCCGTTAACTCTAAAATACAATGCAATGCAAAATTACAGGTAAACACCTGCAAAAAATCCATACAGAAAATTTCTTCATTCTAATACAGTTAATTGTACCCTATTTTTACAGATTTTTTATAGGTAAAATAGGAAAATGAGTTAAATGAGGAAATTCTTTCCTGGTCTCAAAGTAAGTGCTGATTTAAAATATACTTTCTTCTTTTTTTTTAAAAAACCTGATTAACTTAATTTGTGTTAAAATAAATGGTATGAAATTGATTATTATTGATTACAAAATGGTATTTGATTTTTTTAAAGGGCTCGATGACGCTGCTAAAAAGAACATTATTTTGTGTATTTTGTGTAATGAAATGTGTTTATGCAGTTTAAGGTTACAAAAACAAATTTTCCACAATGTATATTATGGTTTCTCCTCTATGCCCCACCTTCTGAAATGTGTCATTTAAAACGAAGCTCATTGGTCTGAAACGCGAGGTGTACACTGATTGGCCAAACACCTCAAGCGTGTGACGGAAACATTACGCTCCTTGCAATACTGTGATGCCAAGTCTCGGAGCGATGAGACAAAAACATTAAAAGCCATTATAAACGAGGCATTTGTTGTATCCAGTGGGGACATAATTACTGATTATAATGAGTTATATTGTCTTTTTACACGTTGCGTATCACGCTGCGTAAACAAAACCATGTCTGCATTTGTGATCGGAGAAACAAACAACAAGCGCTACTCTACACAGCTCAAAACTCACGTTTGAATCATCAGTAGCAAATGCTTTAAATATGTAAACGTACTTACAGTCTGTGTGTCAGAACAGCCAGCATTGTAGTCTACTCTCCCAGTATCAGGAAACAGTCCTCCATAACATGTGCTGCACACATCTGAATATTTGGGTTGAACTGTTTTCTAGTTGTGTCCTCTTTTGGAAGGCCAAACAAAGTATTTTCGCTTTTGCAACGAAACACACAGCGTCTCCACAACATAGTAAAGTTACGCCTTCTTTCTTTGCGTGAACATTTTGGCTGCATTATGCAAATCTTCCCACATACTGTCGTAGATATGTGGGGGCGTTTTTGAATGAGGCGTCTTAGGGGGGTGTGGACGAGTCTTAACTTTTATAAAGAATATCTTTTTGGGTTTTAGACTTTAGTCTTTGCAACTTTAGGGATTCTTATCTATGCATGAACATCTTGTAACACTCAAAAGAGAAAGGAAAATTTGAAATTGCATAATTTGACCCCTTTAAAGAAACTGTAGTAATATAGTTTAAATATAGGTTGGTAGAAATCGATGTAATAGTGACATGACCACAAAATTTGACATCATATGCTGTTAATAGCATTTATTGTATTTGTTTTATTTCTGAGCAATATTTAATTACATACAAAATAGCCATGTCAGCAAATGGTGTACCTGTTATGTTTGGATGCTGGGCAGGCAGAAAGCAGGCAAGGGAGCGGATCCAAATGCAGCAGTTTATTCCAAGAGCACAATCCAAAACACAGGGGTCAACAGGTAATTAGTCCAAACAAAACCAAGCAGGGAAAATAAGGCACAAAGAAACCACGAAGGAAAACGGGGTAACATCCACAACGACTGACAAATACAAAACACCCAGCTTTATACACGGGGCAAAAAAGATAACAGTGGGGGTGGGGGGAGGGGGACGCCTTGACTCGTGGTTAATCAGTGTCCATGGCAACTAACAAGGTGGCAGCATGGCAGGGAAACATGAGGTGAACACCACTAGGGACACAGAACACAGGCAGAGATTGTGACATAGCCCCCCTCCTAAGGAGTGGCTTCCAGACACTCCTAAAGCAGAATAGATTAAAGTCCAGGAGGGAGGTGGATCGGAGGAGGGATAGAGGGTGTTACGCCCCAGTTAATTAATCATGGTTCGTCTAGGAACATTGAGACATAACATACAAATTTTAAAATTGTGTGAATATCAAGATGGGAAGGAAACTGCACCAGGGAAGAAAAATGCCGCCACCAAAACAGACAGTAATTTATGTTTTTAATGTTTTCTTTTTACAGTGCTTGAAAGAGGATGAAGTAGTAGAGTAATATAATATGCACAATCAAATGAATAACGGACGGAAACAAATTGGAGAGGAAGGAGCGAGAGAGATGCTTAAAAAAACTAAACAAAACAAACTCCCCCCTAACTAAAGTTAACCAAACTAAATTATCAACAGAAAATGTAGAAACCAACATCTTCAGCGTACAAGACGCCATGACTAACCCTACTCTAACCAATCAAACAAAAACATACAAAAAAAAATGCACCTCGTTCTAACCTAGTGTGTCTAATACAGCAAGAGAAACCTACATGTAAATGTCGCGACATGCTTACCTTACTCACAACCTCTCCAACACAGCTTGCACAACTCAGAGACTTACAATTCACAACAGGTGATCAGATGACAAACAAGTGCAACGCGCACATCAAAATCAATCGACAAGTGAACTACTGCAAAGACAGAACCTTAACAACAAAAGCAAACTCTCAGACTGATCTTCTCTCAAGAGAGAGAACGTCTTCACAGAGCCGCACATTCGCCCAGCCCCCCGTCTCTCTTTGCCATTAAAGTTTTAGTCTCTTTTAAACTGCACAGCTGCAGGCCATTGGCGGCTCAATCACGGACATCAGCATCCTATGTCAGTAGAGTAACAGGCAGATCCTCCAATGAGCTTCGCATCTGAAACAGAACATACAAATAAACGCAAGTATTTTATATATACACAAGTATGCTTACATAGCACTGGGTACGTAACAGAGGGCCAGGTCCAAGTGCGGGAGCAGGGCCTGGAGACTGAGGCAGAGCAGGTGGAGCAGGAAGCCAAGGTCGAGCCGGCAGAGCCGAGATCCACCAGGGCGGAGCAGAAGACCACCACAGCAGAGCAAAAGGGACAGAATATCCCCATGGCGGTGCAGACGACCACCACAGCAGGGCAGATGGGATTGAAGACCCCCACGGTGGAGCAGATGACCACCAAAGTAGAGCAGATGAGACAGGATTTCCACTGTGGAGAAGATGACCACCAGAGTGGAGCTGATGGAGCAGGGAACCACCACAGCGGATCAGGCTGGACTGGAATAAAAAGCACAGAGAGGTTATCTATGGCCTTTGTGGCCGAAACAGGACAGGCAGAGAGTTCATAAACAGCCTCCTTAGCCATGGCTGAACAGGCAGAGAGTTCACAGGCGGATGCCGCCGCCTCTGGAGGTTTTGCACCAGAAGCCACCACCTTGGGAGGAGCTGGAGCGGATGCCACCACTTTGGGTGGTTCTGCAGTGCAATCTGCCACCTCAGAAAGAGTTGGACTCACTAGAGTCATAGGACCAGGAAACAGCACTCCTGGCCATGACGAGGGAACTGGAGCGGATTCCAGGGCTGGACTTGGCTCAGGAAAGGATTCCAGGGCTGGACTTGGCTCAGGAAAGGATTCCAGGGTTGGACTTGGCTCAGGAAAGGATTCCAGGGCTGGACATGGCTCAGGAAAGGATTATGTAGAAGCTGGAGGACAGTATGCAGCCCAAACACACCAGATAGCTACCACCATAACTGGAAACACTGTAGATAGGGGAACTGCCTCAGTAACTGCTGGTGCTGAAGGCCTTGGAATACCAGCTGCTCTCATTGACATCAACGGTGGGTCCGCCAAACTGGAAGCCAGCCTCAAACACTAATAGAAAGCCTTGTAGTCTTCAAACGCAACAATCATGATGACTGGGAACTCTGGCATGGCATCCATGATGACCAGAAATGGTTTTGTCCATGGTACCTGGGTACTCTGGTGTGTCGTCCATGGTGGCTGAAGACCTTGGTGTAACTTTCATGATGGGTGGAAGCTCTGGCATGGCAGCCATCTTGGGTGCTGATTCTGGCTGTGGCATGGTAGCCATCTTGGGAGCTGACATGGAGGGCATTTTTGGTGTAGACTCTGGCTTGTGGAGAAGCTCTGCAGCAGTGGCCATGTTGTGGAGAGGTGCTGGAGTGGGGAATGATATCACTGAACTGCCAAATCACCAGCGTGGGGCTTGCTGGAGACCATGGTTGGCCAAGTTCCATGGCCACCAGAGCTCCCTGACCACTGCCCCCACCCCCAAAAGATTTAAGAGTAGCATCCTCCTTGACCTCCGATTTAGACCTCCCCAACCCCATAGACAGAAGGGAAAAGACCCTCAAGGACCATTTTCGCCCAGGAAGTCTCTAGCCCTGTCCCAAATGGCACACTCCGGACTTGTGGACTTCCTCAGAGTCCACACTTTGGTGACGTCATGTAGTGCAGACCTATAGGGCCCTTGGCGAGAGTCCACGAGGGTGCATTGAGAAGTATTTTTGGGACAGACTCGATCGCCACGCCGGAAATAACGGTCTGGTTGTTTTTTTGACAGGAGCTGCAGGTTCGGGGAATATGCTGCCTATGTTCCATTTGAACTAAAATTACAATTTTAACGCATAACAAACATGTGCGTGAGTTTCAGATGAATTTGCAGGTTTAAATATAAATACTAGGTTTACATATGACTCAGTAAAGCCCTGACATTCGGTAATATTTATTTAATGAATCATAATGTGATCGTATTATTCAACGCGCTATTATTATGTTTGAGATATCAACCACTGGTCGATGACCATAATGTTTGTATAAACTTTACGTAACAGGTGGTAAAATGTACAACTAGGTCATAAAAACCATAATGATACCTACCCTTTTTTTTTCTTTTAACGAGAAACCAGAAATATACAATAATAGACAGAAATTTACATATTAATGCACAGAAAAAAAAAAAAACATGCCAGAGTGTACAAACCATTGATTGATTCATCAAAAAACTGAATATGACAAGTCTTCCTTGCTTTTTTATTTATAATGTTCTCCAAACTGGTGCAGTAGTCTTTTGTCTCCTGAAGAAAATGAATAAAATTTGGCTTGGATCCTGACCATTTCTTCTTGTGTATATGAAATTTTCCCAAAATAATAAACAATTGTACAATAAAATTAAAATTATTATTATTATTGTTATTTTAATTGGAATAATACATACATATATCATAAATATAACATTTGTTTTCCTTCTAATTAAATTTTCCACATCCACCCAAAAATTTTTTGTGTATATACAATTACAAAACAGATGGACAATAGATTATTTTTCCATTGAGCAAAAATCATTTTTGTGTATATACAATTACAAAACAGATGGACACTAACACACTTTTAGCTGGATATATACCATGTAAAATTTTAAATGTAACCTTCGTTCTCAGCCATGTCATCAATTGCTCTTAAGCGAAATCTCCTCCCATCCGTTGTCTGATTGGCATTTCGCAAGGATTCCTGGGTAGTTAAAGTGTGCGGCAAGACCGGGCTTCGGAACGCTTCAAGGGTACAAAGGGGGCGCTGCTGAGCACACTTCAGAGCGTTAAAATGCTGAATGGGACGGCCTACGGACCCGTAGACTCGGCGAGCACGCGCAATTTAAGTCCACAAGACCGAAAGTCCACATGAAGTGTGCCATTTGGGACAGGGCCTACGAGTGGTTCATTGAGACCATAGCAGAAAAAGCCTATTAGAACAAATTCAGGGAGGTCTGATTTATTGCCAATGTCTAAACACCTTTGAATATGGTCCTCGAGGGAAAACCGGTCCTGGCGTAGGTGAACAAGGGCTACTGCTGGATCCATGTTTGGTCAGTCATTCTACTATGATTGGATGCTAGGCAGGCAAAGAGCAGGCAAGGGAGTGGATCCAAATGCAGCAGTTTATTCAAAGGGTATTCCAAGAGCACAACCTAAAACACAGGGGTCAAAACACAGGTAATAGGGGAAAATAAGGCACAAAGGAAAAAAGTGTAACATCCACAATAACTGACAAAGACAGACTGAGACACACCCAGCTTTATACACAGGGGCAAACAAGATAACGAGGTAACAAGGAGGACGTGGTTAATCAGTGTCCACGTCAACTAACAAGGTGGCAGCATGGCAGGGAAACATGAGGTGAACACCACTAGAGACACAGAACACAGGCAGGGATTGTGACAGTACCACCCTTTTATTTACTTATGTTTAATTTACTAGCTCTTTTAAATGGGTATTCTGTATAATTCCATTTCCTCTTTTAAGTGTTTTTGGTGGTGTTTTAGTGTTTAGGTTCTATTTAAACTTTTTTTTTTTTTTGATGGGCCCTTTTAAAAGGGTTTTTTTACCCAAATTTTTTTTTGTTTTTTTTGAATTTTTATAGAAATACATATTTAATCATCAGGGATTCTTATAAACTAACATAAAAAAAAAATTACCTCATTAGCAACCTTTGCACACGATGACCTCATGGTTCAGGACAATCTTGCAGCACTTAACAACAAACAGGTGTTTAGAAAAGCACTATGGTGTCTTTATTTGCTATTTAGTGTTTTGAGAGCGGAAAAACCCAAAAGGTCCTTTTATTCTGGGGAGCCTTTAGCACTGCTGTACCCGACTACGTGGCAGTTGCTAGATCAGACAAATGGATGTCTCTAAAAAAGGGAGCAGATCTTATAATGAAGAATTTATGAAATGCTGAAATATTTCACTGCCTATAAGCAGTTCCACATGTATACCATGACGGGGCATTTATAGAGACCTCTAAATCTCAGTACAGATAGACGACACGCCTGAGCTCTTTGGGCAAACAGTCAGAGAGCAAAAGGGCCACTCTTAGATGGAGGCGGAGCCAAATGTCAATCAAATACAGTAGGTCATAGTGTTTCAACTTTTATGCAGGGTCATATTGTCTTTATGTATTTATGCCAACCAGGAAGAAAAGTAAAACTGATAGTGGTGGATAGTTCACCCAAAAATGATAAATCTGTCATCGTTTACTCACCCTCATGTCATTCTAAACCAATTTTGGACCCCACTGACTTTCAAAAATAGATGAAACATTGGGAATATCTAATTTTTTGTTCCAGAGAAGAAAGAAAGTCATGCAGTTTTACAATAACATGAGTGTGAGTAAATAATGACAGAATTATTCATATTTGAGTGGACTGTGCCTTAAGAAAATGCACAGCTTCTGCCAATTGATAGAGTAGAGCGTTATGGCAGCTAATTCATATTCACAAGCCAAGCAAATAAGGTTTTGTAACTTTTCAGTTCTTACACTCCTGTCTTCAGTACATACTCAACAGCAGCAAGTTCTTTTGGCAGTCTAAGAAAAAAAAAAGCAGCACATCTGTGCATCATTTACTACTTCTTTCTCAATTGTATGCCATCATTGTGCATTTGTCGACTCTGTGGGTTCTGCCCCATGGCTCCACATTGTCTTTTTAGCTTTTACTGCTACTGTTCATGAAGCTCAATTGATTATTAGTGTTGTCAGCGTCAGGTAAGTATTACGAGAGCAGCTTTTGGATGTACATATGGCTGACATCTTCGAGAGCACGGCACCATATATGGACAATTTCCATATTCAACAACACCTGGTTTTTATGACGCCTCATATTAGTCCAATTATTCCTTTATGGCGCAAGTACATACTCTGTAAATGATATTCACATGTAACTCACTGGATGTCATGCAAGGCTGTTATTGAGAAATAAGAGATGTTCTGTCAAACTGTGTGGTGCTGCAGGATGTGTTTTAAAAACAAGTTGTTTATGGGAGAAGGTGCAAATCCACTCAGGTCCCATCGCTGGGCTGAATTTATGGGAATCTCAAGCCCCAGGCTGTCTTCAAAGCCAGTGCCATGGTAAAAGCTAGCACTAACTGACAACAGATGCATGCATGAGAGAGAGAAAGAATCTTTTTCAGTGTCTTCTCCAAAGGTAGTGGTCTTGATTCATAAAATGCAGATACTAGATAGGTTTTTGTGTGTGTGTGACTTGGAAGATAAGATTTGAATCTGATGTAAAATGGAACAGATCCATCAAGTAAAAGTATGTGTGTGAGAGGGTATGGGTGGGAAGTTCAAATTGTGGACAAACATTATAGGGCCTGGTAAAGTTTCACTGCAGTGGGTTCCTCCCAGGCCAGAGTGTAACGGCTGATCACTTCCAGATCATCAGGGCTCAAGGCAAAGTCTTTTACACTCTTCAATGTAAATTAGCAGCTTTTTGTTTGGTCATATACTAAAGTGCAGAAAGGCTTTAAACTGATTATTTAAGAGGGGCATGAAAGGGTTGAACACTTGTTTTGTTCTCAATTGCACAACATGCAGTTCCCCTAGCACTTGAAGGATTTAGTATGATGTTGATGTGAAGGGTTGCATTTCCCAAAAGCATTGTTGTAGTGTTAACTATGGTCGCAAGTTACACTGAACTCTATTACTCTATTAGTAATGAAGGAACTTGAAACCATAGTTGCCTTTGGGAAACCCACCCCAGGCTGGTTAGAAATAGAATTAGAATTATATATATATATGTATGTGTGTGTGTGTGTGTGTGTGTGTGTCTGTGTGTGTGTGTGTGTGTGTGTGTGTGTGTTTTATTTTTTTTGCTTTGATTCAGCAAAGACAAATTAAATTGGTCTGTGACAGAGGAGACTTTTACATTGTTACAAAAGATTTTTAATGCTGTACTTTTGACATTTCTATTCATCAAAGGACCTGTTTCTAAGAAATGTTTCTTGATTTCTGTAGGTTCATGTGAAATTTTTTTTAAATTGCATTTAAAAAAAGATTACATTAGAGAAACAGTTATTTAAAATTTTAACATATTAAATTATAATATATTTCAGTTTTTACTGTTTTAATTTCTGATCAAATCAATGCAGGGTTGGTAATCATAAGCAACTTTTTTCAAAAACTTTTAAAAAACTTACTGACCCCAACTTTTCAATGGTAGTGTATACTGTTTATCATAACTATGCCAAAAAAGTTTTTCGAAAACATGTTGTATATTTTTTCTTATATATTCATTTGACCTTCTCACATTCTCTGTCTCTGTCAGATTTTTGGTGAGCCAGATCCGGTCAGGATGGTATCTGAGGGTTCAGACTGCCGCTGTAAGTGTGTGATGCGGCCGTTGAGCATTGAGGCTTGCACCAGGCTCCGTGACGGAAGCTTGCGAGTGGATGATTTTTACAGCGTGGAGACGGTCAGCTCAGGCTCCGACTGTAAATGTTCCTGCACGGCTCCTCCCTCCTCACTCAACCCATGTGAGAATGAATGGAGAACAGAAAAACTCAGGAAACAAGCTCCTGAACTACTCAAGGTAAAAACTGGCATTTTCCTCAGGTCAGGAACTTAAAGAAAAGCTTTCCTTTAAAAGAATTCTCCAGTTAAGTGAAACTTTCCACCAACTGAATAAAAACTGAGTTCCTATTATTTTTTTAAAAGCATTAAAATGGAGATTTTTGGATGGTACCACCTCAACAAATCTGTAACATGTACATACAACTAGTTGTAGTAGACCAAAAAGTTAATTTTTAAACTGTAGATACAATTTAGTAACAGTAAATTATTTAAATAAATTCAGAATAAAGCAGCTCACATATTTACTTTGACTTATTGAGGTTGGCCAACATTTTAAGAAGGTTAACTTACAATTTATTGACAAATTGTTAAAAACTGAGATTTTTATTGATATTTAAGATGTTCAGGCCTTAATTTGGCAAGTGTTTAACACTGTGTCTACACTGGAATTGAATAGGCTACAGAATCAGATAGAACCCATTATAATCAGTGAAACTGTCTACAGTGCAGTTTGGCAAAACCCCGGACAGTAAAAAATGATGCCCTGTTCTATATCTGACATACCTATACTTAATCACATACATGATAATTTTTGTTTAGGCCTTACTTTTAACACTTTTTCAAGCTATTCAGACCTGAATTTTGCATTTTTAAAAATGTTCAGGAGTTCATTTGGAATTTTTTAAAGATGTTGAAGCCTTTAACATTTTCTGAGATGTTCAGGCCTTACTTTGGCATCTTTTTAAAGATGTTCAGTGTTTAATTTGGCATTTTATAAAATGACCAGGTCATACTTTGCCATTTGTTAAGATGCCATGCCTGAATTTATCATTTTTTAAGATGTCCCCATCTTAATTTAGCATTTTTCAAAGATGTTAAGACTGTACTCTGACATTTGTAGAATGTTCAGGCTTTAATTTGGTATTTTTAACATGTCCAGGCCTGAATTTGTACAGTGTTTATTAAAAGTTGCATTAGCGCAAGATAACCTTTCTACTGGAAGTCAAAGGGATTTTCTCTCAATTGAAAGCATGCCACAGATGCTGTCGATTACAACAGAAAATCATTTACCCATCAAAAGCAATTTTTTTGTTGTTGTTTATTTTTCCAAAGTGAAAAGAGTCTAACTTGTTTTCTATTGTAATCAGCAGCATGCAGCAGATGCTGTCCACAGAGCTTAACCAAAAACATACACATGGCAGATTTTGATATCAAAGAATAGTCAAGTCAAGTCAAGTCACCTTTATATATATTGTGTATAGTGCTTTATACAATACAGATTGTGTCAAAGCAGCTTTACAGTGTTAAACAGGAAAGTAGTGTGTCGATAATGTAGGAGGACAATAGTTCAGTTAAAGTCATCATCCAAATCATTTCAGTTCTCTTCAAATAGTATTTGTGCAATCAAGTCAACAATATTGCCAGAAATTAAGTATCCCCAACTAAGCAAGCCATAGGCGACAGTGGCAAGGAATCAAAACTCCATCCGTGACAGAAATTGAGAAAAAAACTTTGGGAGAAATCAGCCCCATTCAAGGGGCCAGTTCTCATCTGGCCAGACGAAACCAGCATGGCCAGACCAGAATATCTAGTGTTCATCCTATACACACTGATAGGAAGAAGACAGTCCAATCCATTTATCCAAAGCTAAATTTGGTTGCAATATCCAAGCCATCCCAATTAATATTACTTGAAGCGTAAATGCACAGTGTGTTTTTATGTCAAATATCATATTGGCTCAAAGAATCACTCTTTATTATTCTGTGTTTGTGTTTAGCTCCATTCCATGGTGGATCTGCTGGAAGGAACATTGTACAGTATGGATCTGATGAAGGTCCATGCCTATATGAACAAGGTTGTGGCTCAGATGAACACATTAGAAGAGGTAACCATCTGACTGATCAGACTTGAATGTGAAGCATCAGTTAGGCTTCAAGTTACTGACAAAAGTTTGACACTATTTTGACCATCTCTTCATAGACTATAAAGACAAACCTTACCAGAGAGAATGACTTTGTAAGGGACAGCGTAGTAAATCTGTCCAATCAGCTAAAGCGCTATGAGAACTACTCTGACATCATGGTGAGCATCAAGAAAGAGATCTCCAGCCTGGGACTACAGCTGTTACAGAAAGACGCAGCATCTGACAGTAAAGCACAGGTAACACACACTTTCTCCAACACTATGACACACACACAAATGCACAAGATCAGCCTTGTAATTTAAAACTGTATGATCCCAGGGCACAGAGAGTAAAAAGTCCAAGGAGGTCATAAAACCACCCAACAAGAAACCCCCAGCTGTCAAACCTCCACCCAAACAGCCTAAAGAGAAACCCGTCAAGCCCAAGAAAGAGGCTTCTGCCAAAGCATCAAAACCTGTGAAGCCAGACCCCACCAGCAAAACCAAGACCTTAGTGCACCAGACGGGAGTCATCAGGGGGATCACATACTACAAAGCATCCAAGACAGACAACTCTGAGTCCCATTCAGCGGGGAGAGGAGAGAGAGGTACGGTGACCGTGCACATCACATCTGTGTTCAATTAATTTCTTCTGAAAACCACCTCAGTGTAGCTCTACCAGATCCAAAAGGAATTGGTTTTACTGTGGGTGATAAAATGGGTGAAACACTTCAAAATTCTTGAACATCAGAGAGATTTGAGGCAACTACTCAGAACACATTAAGATGACTTTTGCAGATTTCATAGAAAATTGCATAATGTATGATGGTCACCCTGATTTCTCTGCTTCAGACTTTGATTCCATCCAGTCAGAGGAGATCAAACATTTTGGATATTTAGAGCCAATATTGTTTTCGTTTGTCATGTCTCTCCTAGCAACAAGGCATGTGTTTCAGCCTGAGTTTGCCACTGTCTTACAAGTTAGTCTAGTCTTTTTTCTTTAAGACAGGTCTTTTTTTTCCCATTACAGTTATACATTTAAATAGTCCAAATTGAATTAAAAATATAAGCCTGATTTTTATTTATGTAAAGTTTTTGAGGACAGGTTTTGTGCACCTGTAGTTTTTTGTGACTCGAGGCTCTGTGAACTCTCCAGTGCATCTCATGACCATAAAACCTTACATGAGGTAGAAGAGCAGAAAGTCAAGAGACAGTTTCACAACCCTCTCGTAAGCGAGATTGGTTCTCCGACATATCCTCTATAAAATTCGTCAATAATATTTTCTTTCTCATTAAAATCCAAAGGAAAAAGGGGGTTTTCTTCTCATCAATCTGGACCTGAAATCAGTAAAGTGGATCTATAACTTCCTTTCCAGTTATATATGCATCTCTTGAGAGGCATTAAGAAACTTGAGTTATTTTAGTGAAATGCTATTCTGTATTTCTTTATTTCATAAGCAGTATCAGCAAGAACTTTCCTCTGGGATGAAATCATTTCCAGTGCTTTCCAGAGCCAAATATAAAACAGCGACATGCAGGGAAGAGAAAATAATCACAATTTTGCAGAGGTGTCCAAAACTATTACAGTACTGGCCCTGTGTCCTTGAATGACAGATAGCAGTGATGGAGTGTGTATGAATATCTGATGTACTTGTGTCCTGTGCTCATGTCCACATGTTTAATGTTCCAGACGCTCCCACAGTGCAGGAAGACGAGGCTCAGATTAGGGTCTCTCCGCTGACATTGTCTTACGGAGATCTGTTGTACATGGCATGAGATGAAATGGGCTCAGTGAAGGAATGTCGAATCCAAGCGTTGCAGGCAGAGACCGGGTTACAATGCAGGAAGTTTCTTCGAGTGCAACATCTCATTAATAATACTTTTGATGTGAGGAATCTGAAATGCTCGTGGTAAAACTTCAAGCCAAGAGTTGTAGTTTGCCTTTCAAACCCGCCCTGGCTTTCTCCTTATGCTCTTTTTAGAAAACTCAGCCAAAACCCACGCTGGCCACCTAACCGAGGACAAAAGGGGCTCCAAGCTAGTTTTGGAAGAGTCTGAAATAATGTCGACTGTACCACCAACAACAACCACTACGCTTGTTGCTGTGACAACAACAAGCACCACACCAGCAACCACCAGTGAAGTGTCTATCATGAATTCAACCCTGTTCACACCAGCACCAGAGAAAGCAATGGACAGTGGAGGAAAGACACACTTGCACAAAGCAGGTACAATTTATTCATATATATATATATATATATATATATATATATATATATATATATATATATATATATATATACTATATATATATATATACGAGTTTTAAAATTAAATGAATACCTTTCATTTTAAGTTAATTTAATTTAATACATTTATTCAGTAAGGATGCGTTAAATTGATGTTACAAAACATTTTTATTTTTTAAATATGTGCTGTTCTTTTGAACTTTCTATTCATCAACGCATCCTGAAATAAAATGTAGCATGGTTTCCACAAAAATATTAAGCAGCAAATCTGTTTTCATCATTGAAAATACAAATAAATGTTTCTTGAGCAACAAATCATGTGACAGTAATGATGCTGAAAATTCAGCTTTGTCATCACAGGAATAAATTACACTTTAAAATATATCAGAATACAAAGGCATTATTTTAAATTGTAATACAATTTCACAATTTACTGTATTTTTAAACAAACAAATGCAGACTTGGTGAGCATAAGAGCACATTTAAAACATAGTCAAAAGTCTTACTGACCCCAAACTGTTGAACGGTATTTTTTAAGTATGCTGGTACCTGTGTGGAGATACATGGGAATCTCTATTGATTTCTTTGAATAGGTAAATCTTTAGACTGTGAGGGCACACTGGCTTCAGTGGAGATGCCAGAGAAGCATCACAGTTATGGACGGAATGAAGGAGCCTGGATGAAAGACCCAGTGGCCAAAGACAACAAGATCTACGTTACGAACTACTACTACGGCAATAACCTGGTGGAGTTCCGCAACCTGGAGAATTTCAAACAAGGTAAAAAACAGCAAAACAAAGACGGGCAAATTAAATAGAGTTCTGTCACTTTCAGTTCTTGCTTGCTAAACATGCACAATCCAGTTTAAGGATCTAAAGGCAGTGAAAAAGCATTGTACCATGTACCAGACAGCATGTTCAAATAAAAGATGCGATCAGCTAACACAATTCATTCCTTCTTAATTTTCCTCTGATATGTAGTTGAGAATATTGCTCCATGATGGCCTGTATTGTGTAGATAATATAAATTATACATGCATAAAGCTTAACAGACTGTATCATAATCAAGATCTTTCGAATATCTTCATCAATGATAGGTCGCTGGAGTAACCTCTTCAAGCTTCCCTACAACTGGATAGGAACCGGTCATGTGGTCTACAATGGTGCCTTTTATTATAACAGAGCCTTCACCAAAAACATCATCAAATATGACTTGCGCATGCGCTTCGTGGCAGCTTGGACTCAGCTTCATGATGCGGTGTATGAGGACACCACACCGTGGAAATGGCGAGGACATTCAGACATCGATTTTGCCGTTGACGAGAGTGGCCTCTGGGTGATCTACCCAGCGCTGGATTATGACTACTCGCAACACGAAGTCATCGTCATCAGCAAGCTGGACCCAAGCGACCTGTCCATGAAGAAGGAGACAACATGGAGGACTGGGCTGAAGCGCAGCTCGTACGGAAACTGCTTCATCGTATGCGGCGTGCTGTACGGCATTGACGTGTACAACCAGAAAGAGGCTGAGATTTTGTATGCCTACGATACGCACACGAACACGGAGGCCACTCCACATTTGCCGTTCACTAATGAGTATGCCTTTGTCACCCAAGTGGACTACAATCCCAAAGATAAGGTGCTGTATGCCTGGGACAATGGCCATCAGATGACCTACAATATTCACTTTGTGGGTCAGTGAGGTTTTGTCTAGAATCTGACGCGGTCTTCTTTATTTTGGCCTGGTGCATAGGGAAATACACCATGGGAGCACATTGCTTTCTTTAATGGTATGGTGATTGAGATAAAGTTTAAACTCTATGGAAGCAGAATAAAAATATAAAAAAGTTTACTGTAATATTTTATCTCACAATTCTGACTTTTTTTTCAGAATTGTGCATGTGTGTGCGGTCAGGTGTCTAAAAAAATATAGATGTCCAAAATCCAAATTCTATGGAAAAAGGACATAATTGTAAGAAAAAGTACAAATTGCAAGAATAAAACTAAAATAAATAAATAAATAAATAATAATAATAATAATAAAAAGTGATATAAAAGGTTGCAATAATTTTTTTTTATACATATCTTTTTTATTACATGGCAGAAATAAACTTTCATAAAAAATAAGTCCACATGATTTGGGAATATATTTTTTCCCTCAACAAAAGAGTTATTGGACTTTAAGGTGATGCAAATCTCTCTCTCTCTTTTTTTAATTTTTTTTATTTTTTTTTTTTTTTTTTTTGTTTTTTTATTACAAAATATACTAGATTAGATAGAGTGGTGTGGTAAAGAAAAGAAACAACAACAGTAGTGTGGTGAAGGATGTTATACAAAAATATAAGTAAACAGAAAAAGTATTAATTATTGTCAGGGTTAAATATCTCTGATGCATGTAATGTAAAAGATCAGTCCGATCAAAAGATCACAATGATTACATCTTGAAGGAATACAGAAAAATATCAAATAAATAAAATCCAAAAATAATCAGGCCCCAAAGTTTACCACTGTAAAAAATGGTACAGTTAATGATCTTGAACAAACATGAAGTGTAACCGTAATGTTTTCACACAACTTTTTGCAGTAATGTTTATTCTTACATTCAAGATTTGCAAAATGTGTAGTAATATCATTTAAAAGCAACAAAATATCAATTTTGGGCAATGGGATTTTGAATGCTATGTAAATTTCATTATTTTAGATATTCATTTTGTAAAATATTACATTCTCATCGTAAATATTTTCAAGAGTAAGATGTGTTACAATATTCCTGCTATTAAACCTCAGATTTATCATCCCCAGATATTTAATATTATAGTCATTCAACATAAATGTTTACTTATGATTACTCCTGGATGAGTTACAATGTTTTATATGTTGCATTTATGTGTAAAATTTCACATTTTGTGTAAAATCATTTGCTGTGTATGAATTTGCTAATGCACAATGTAATGTTTTACATTCTGTACCTCGCTATGTGGTATGCAATACAGTATGCAACCATAAATGGTTCCGATACAGTAAATCATTGTCACTTGACATACAACTCCCCATCTTCAGATGTCTGACATTTTTAAAATGTTGCAATATATGATTGAAGACACATTTTATATAGTGGGAAATAAAGATCATAGTGTACAGTAAATTTAGATTAAATGTTTTATTATTAGCACTTTTAGCCTTGTTAAAGAAAACATACTTTAATATAGAACTTAAATAATATACTTCAAAAGAATATGCTTAAGTGTAAACTAAATTTTGTATTTTCAGAAATGAATTGCATGTTAATTGCAATTAAATAAAAATTATATATTGCAGTGCTTTTTTGACCCTCAAGTAGGAGTTGATCATTTTTATATTCAATTTCATAATTACATATATTATCTAATTATCTATTTCTTATTGATTTTACAAGTACTTTAAAGCTAAATTATTAATTTGACATCAATACAAAGTGTACTTTAAAACATAGTCATAAGTGTACACTTAAGTGTCCTTTTACTTCATATGATATAATTTGCCAGCATAGCTTTTTAAGAATATACTTTTAAGGTTTGAAGTACACTACTAGTTCACATTTAAGTGCACTTCTTTTTCACAAGGTTGCTATTGATCATACCAAGAATAGTTGATCCATAATTGATAATTCTCATCATTTACTCACCCTCACTTTTGTTGTTTTGAACCCCATTGACTTGCAGTATATGGACAAAAACAGCTGAAACAGTAGAAACTACACAGAACACCCTAGTAACCATTTAGTTACATGCTCAAATCCATTAACCACACTTTTTCCTGTAAGCAAATCAGTGGGTGTTTATGCACAAATGGCATGCAGATTTCTGGTCTTCCAGGTCTGAGGTCACATTCATTCTGTTTAAGCAGGAAAGAGAAAACCCAGATAAAGTCTTTTCATGAGGTCATTGTTGCATTTTGGGAGGTCTGGGTGTGGTGATGATTGACGGACACGACAGGGTGTGTGGATGAACTCAGGAGAGGTATAGTATATTGTTGGAGGAACAGGGCGGAGGTTCGGCTTTAATGCGTGGAGGGTTTGCATCTGAATTAACCCACAAGACACTTAAACATGAGCCAAAGTCTTGCACAGCAGAATTCCAAGCCAACATCAGTACTCCATCAATGATGCACAAATAAACCACATCTATCTGTTAGACTACAGCGCAAATGCACAGCGGGATAAGGATTTGTTTTATGTGCAAACCACACGTGGATGCTTGCGTTTCTTTGTTAACATGGGCATTAAGACATCAAGACCTCACTCGTGACCCTAATAAACGCTGCAGGTTGTCATATTTGGTGCAAGATGTCATTAATGTGATTAAACTGAGAAGACAAATGAGCCGTAGTGGGATAGTGTTGTGCAGCTCTAATGTCCTAGACCCCCTAAAGATCCCCTTGGCTTGCATACAAGTCGAGTGTTGGAGAGTCTAGTCAACCTTTCCAACACACACCCTAATCCAAATTACAACGCTGGGACTTTGAGTCATCTATTCCTTCAAAAACACTAAATAAACAGATTTTGAAGCCACTGAACACTTAGTCCCAGAGATACAAGTACTAAATGTCAAAAGGGTCGACAAGTTCTTGAATTTTGTACATGAGTGCTCACTCAAAAAGGGGATTTCCATTCCTGCCCATCAGAGGCTTTGTCCTCCACTGCAGTAATAACTGGATTTTGTTTATTTCATTGGAGCTCATTGAGGTTAATTTCCACAGCAGTCCTTAATTCAGCACTCTCTGAATGCAGTTAAGGAGTACAAAACAAAATCTGAAGCCTGACCACAAGGGGATTGAAACTCATTATGACAATAACACTGCAAGAAGCCCCCAGAAGTCCTTCACTTACGCAAGGCGCTTAACAAATAAGTGTTGATTTGCCAATTGAGTTTGCAATTGTCTGGCTGTGATTCAAGTCATATTATATGCATTACAATACTGAAGACTTGTTTGCTTGATTCCTCTGTGGAAACCCATCAAAACAAAACAAGAAAAAATGTGTAGTCTACAACAGGCTACGTTAGTCAATTAAAAGCTGTGTTTGGGAGCAACTAACTTAAACTTTACATTTCTAGTAGCCTGAGAGTAGTTTAGGAATTGCATTTTTCAAAAGTCAGAATCATTCTAGTGAATTGATTCATTCTAAATAATTATTTCTTTTATATGTAGCTTTGGAAAATCTGAATCATTCTAGTGAGTCAATCCTTAACAACTCTCTCTCAGGGTATTGGAAAACCTATAATGATTCTCATGAACTGGTTTGTTCTAAACATTCATCTCTCTCATTTGTTGCACTGAAGTCTGAATCATACTAATTAATAATTTTGTCCTATATCTCATATGAAATGCTGGAAATCCAAATCATTCCAGTCAGTCGATTCATGCTAAACTATTCTTTCTCTTGGGGCACTGAGAAATCATTATCATTTTTGTGAATCAGTTTTGTTTAAACAGTCCTTTCTCTCATATAGCCTAGTTATAAAAGTCTGAATCATTCTATTGAATCGGTTCATCCTAGACGATTCTACTTCACAAATAGTATTGAAAAGTTGTAAATATTCTAATGAAGCATTATAGTGAATTCATCCTAAATGATTCTTTCTCTCATATGTAGCATTGAAAAATCTGAATCATATAGTAATGTACTGTACTAAACAACTCTCTCTCTCTCTCTCTCTCTCTCTCTCTCTCTCTCTCTCTCTCTCTCTCTCTCTCTCTCTCAGAGAACTGGGAAAAAAATCTGAATCTTTCTAGTGAATTGGTTCATACTAAATGATTTTCTTTCATATGTAATGTGGTAAAGTTAATTTTTTATTTTTATTTTTTTGAAAAACATGACTTAGCCTAACTCAAGACACAGTTTCAAAATAGATTCCGCAACACTGACTGAAGTATATGCTTAAAAAGAAGTCAGTGAGACTAGACTCTTTCAGTAATAGATGTGTCCCGTTGTGTGTGCAAGCATTTGCTAACAGGATGTGAGGGGTACTGTATAAACAGCCCTAATCAGCAAAGAAGTAGCCCTTGTGACACACACACACACACACACACACACGTGCACAAAAAGCACACACACACACACACACACACAGTGAACGGGCACTGTAGGAAGTCATTGTAAAAAAAAAAAAAAAATTCAGAGGTCCCACTCATGATGACAAATGAGAGATTTATGTTCGGATAAATCTTTGAATACTGTCGTACTTCATACTTCACTTTCATACATCACTGCCTGAAATAAAAAGCAGAAATATTGATGAAGAAACTGACCCAAGGCATGTTGTTTTTGAAGAGATGTCTTCATGGACTCGTAGCACTGTATTTGAGTTGGGGCTTGGTGTAACGCTCATCATCCACAGTGCTGAGGGTTTCAGCTGCAACAGGAAGCTGAATTAATGTAGTTTGTCTTCATTTAGAGTAAATGTCATCCATGGGAAGAGAGTCGAGAGAGAATAATGGCCTGTGTTGTGACAGAAAAAGCTCCACATTTTCAGACTGTGATGTAAACTATGGTCACAAGGGCTCTCAAACTGAGAGGAAACAGAAATGACAAGAAGGGTCACGTACAGGATGCTAAGGACATACATCTTACATGCTGAACCACAAGGGGCACATTGCCACCAAGCAGCATTACACCACTTAAGACATCTATGATAGAAAGCAATAGAAATCTTTTCCAATGGTAAGTATGTGGTGATATGAATTTTTATACAGAGGTCAAATGGTCAAAAAATTTTATGTAATTGTTAAAAATAGTTATTTATTTATTTTTGGGGTATCTGATATTTGTAACTATGTGAGACAATATGTACACTTAAGCATTTTTTAAGCATACTTATTACTAATTTAAATAAAGAAATATAAAAATATACTTCAGTGTGAACTGAATGTAATATTTTCAGACACTTAATTGCATGGTAATTCTAATTAAATTAAAAGGTATTATAGTTTAAATTCATGTTAAATGCAAATAGTTGAACCGAAGAGTGTTTTTTGACCCACTTAAGTAGGACATAAGTACATCTTCACAATTTCAGAATTACTTGGGTTAAAGTGTACTGCTGGATGTATTGACAAGCATTTATGGTAACTAAAATATCCTTTAATGTTAGTTTAAATTATAACCAAATACTTACATGTGCTTTAGTATGTTAGTCAACACATCAATATAGGTGGTTTTTAAAGCACAACAAAATATTACAAAAAAAGTTTACCTTTTAATCTGACATTTTGCAAAGTGCACTTTTTTAAAAGTGTACTTAAGTGTTAAGACAGTGTAATAAAACTTGACTCTAAGTACACTTCAGTGGCCTTTTATTTCAATACAATTCAGCACACTCATTTTTCACAAGGGAAGTTTCACAAATAACTCTAATTGTTACTTTCCAAAGAAAAATTCCACATTTGCCATGTACTGTAAAGAGTAACAAACCTACAAGCACAAGCAGAACAGATTACTTCCAGACACATTGAGAGATGACACACTAGAGGAGAAACAAAAGACAAAACACATAAAATTTAATGATGCAAAAAAAAAAAAAAAAAAAAAAAAAACGATTTTTTTTTTTTTTTTTATTGATTTGGCAGTGTGGGCATTGGTGCTTGAACGACCAAAAATATGCAACAAAACGTGGCGACGGTTACCCAGCTGCTCGGTTTAACACAATGTTAAGGAAAACGGACAAGAAAAATACACACTTAACACACACAAATCACCCATCCATCCACACAAACACATGCACACACAAAGCATGCTGTCAAATGCCAGAATAATCAACTCTTGTGTGCTGTCCAGACTGAGTTCAGCACCACTGAAGACAACGTAATGCTGTAAATAAACCTTGTGATTCAAGTCACTCAGCTGTGAAAGTATCTCCTTCAGCATGCTGGGAGTGACAGGGTCAAACAAGGACAATAAACACAAGGTAAAGAGATAATATATTTTAATTAATGTCCCAGAGTTGGCTAATAAAATAAGCAATGTGGATGAAACGTGGATCCAAGATGAAGTGTGTAATTTTAGTGCCACTATAGTGTCACCAAATGCGATTCAATTTGAAAATAATGACTATTTTCAAACAGGTTTCCCTGAACACTTCTACAATCTGTCATTGGTCAGTCAAACAGATAGTTCTGCCTCAAACTCACACCAGTGGTTGAGCTGTTTACTGGGTTGAGCTTGCTGGGATCCTCAAACAAACCAATGTTGATAACGCCACAGAGACAAAGGGCACTATTTTAATTATCTCAAGCGCATGGTCTAAAGCTGGACACGGCGCAAATGCAGTGTGACTAGTGCCACTAAGTGTCACCAAAGATTCAATTTGAAAATAATGACTATTTTCAAACAGGTTTCCCTACAGGTTTCCCTGAACACTTCTACAATCTGTCATTGGTCAGTCAAACAGATAGTTCTGCCTCAAACTCACACCAGTGGTTGAGCTGTTTACTGGGTTGAGCTTGCTGGGATCCTCAAACAAACCATGTTGATAACGCCACAGAGACAAAGGGCGCTATTTTAACGATCTAAGCACATGGTCTAAAGGACACGCCGCAAGTGCACTTAGGCTTCATTCATACTTCATTTTTTCTCAGATCCAATTTTTGGTATAGCTGTTCACATTGTTGTTTTAAATGTGGCCAATATCAGATTTTCTGTGTGAACAGATCATAGTTCTGAACTGACCTGCATGCACAAAAGAACGATACAAACAGGGTTTCCAGATTTTCACAACAAAATCCGCCCAGTTCTTTCTCAAAACTAGTCCAAAACTTGCCCAATCATGTTCATGGAGGTAAACATCACGTTAGTGGGGTCACATCAACCCACCAAGTTGAAAAACATCCTGTGGCAACAGAGGAAAAAGAAGCCCAATTCTGTGGGGAAAATGTGGATTTGGCAACACTTGCATAACGCGCCATCATACAGAAGTATGTTAAATATGGAGGATATAAAGAAAGCAATTATGCATTTATTTATAGTGTGATCTTCTGCAGAAGCCAGTGAATTTATGAACAGGCAATATGAAATAATTAAGACAAGGATGTGAGTTGTAGAGTTGTCACTGTAATACACATCACTGAGTTCTGACACATCACACTTCCACCGATTACCTTTCACTAATGTCTTGATAACTTTGGGTATGTAAAATCTTTGAAGTGTCTCCCGACAGCACGGAATTATGACAAATATCGATCTAGAGTGACGTAAAAGCCACATGAAATCCGACATGACTGTTCACACTGCGGTCGCATTGCAAAACATCTGACATGGATTGGATTTAGTACCACATATGAAAGTGGCACAAATCAGAATTGAAAAGATCAGATTCCATGCAGTTTGTGCTGTTCACACTGTCATAACAAAAACAGATCTGTGTGAAATGTGGGTAAAAGAGTAATATGTTTTGGGAAAAATTTGCCTGCAGTGTGAACGTAGCCTTAGATAATCCACTTTTGCTAGTTTAACGACAGGAAAAACAGTCGGCACACAAAAGGTTTGTACCTATTCTCATAATGAGTCATTGGTGTGTTTTGGGCATACTGTGCAATAAACTAATCCAAGTCTCATGTCCCACCTCCCAGTTGCACTTGCGCCATGGCGGATTCGCTATTTACATGGCGGAATTTGCAAGAGCAAAGACTGAACGCTTCTCCAGAGAGGAAAGGTTCTGCTCGTGCGCGAGGTTAAAGTGCGTGAGCAGACCATGTTCGGGGCACAACTATAATCTTTTACATTGTAATCCTTTCATTTTTAATATTTAGCATATTTGTGCGCTGCTGCTTGTCCCTGTGTGTGTAATAAGCAGAGTGTATGTGCGTTGTTCATATTGTTCATGTGAAAATGATAACTGTGTTATGTGTGTTATGATAACTGCTGAAACTAGTAAAAAAATATTTGTGTCGCGCCTGGCACCGCATTGTGCTGAATGTATGATAAGGCCCAATGTTTACACTACAGATGGTTTACTTACAGTTGTCTTTGCATAATACATAATAAAGTATCTTATATTTTAAAAACATCACTTTTTTAAGGATACATTGACTATAGTTGATTCTGTGTCTAAAATATACATATACTTTGACTGACACATACCAACAGATACCCTCACAAAAGACACAAATTACATCAAACAAAAAATCACAAATGAAATCTCCTTAATATCTTAATAGCTTCTCAGACTAAATGTGTATCATTTTAAGGCTCCTCTAGCATATTAGAAGAGGTCTCAACAAGTGTGCTTTGATTTGTCAAAATCAGATATTTTATTATTAACATTTCTTACCAAATTCTATAGGGCCATTCACACAGAACTGATTTTTGCTATGAAAAAGCCAAGATGCGGACACTGGAATGGGGAAAAAAACTCAAGGTCTAGAGACATGTTTTTTAAAAGTTGAACTTATTTTAATTTGTGTCACATTTTTAGAACTCTGTGTCTTGCATGAGATGCTGTAAAAGCATTTGCTGAAGCAACCATGTCATTTGAGCTAGTTTCTACAAGTCTTTGAGCTCTTTTATAGTGACTAGTGAAAATCCATAAATATAGAGCTATCATTATGTGATGAAAACATCAAAATGTATTACAAATCATACATTATGGCAAACGTGTTTTGTGCTCATAACATAGTATTGTGCAAGGAACAGCGTGGAATAAGTTCCTTATTAATCGATAAACTGCCATAAACTGCCAAAAAAATGAATAAAGGTCATTGGCATTTTAATGCCACTAGTGTGTTCTTTTATGCTGTAAAATGATGTTGTTTGTGTATATAGGTATGTTTTTAAAGTTTTGCTATTTGATAATTTGTGTTTGAAGTTGGTGTTTTATTGATGTGTTTTTAAACACATGTCTGAAACAAAGTTAAATGCAAGATAACTGAGAACAAAAATGAATGTGAAAAACAGAATGCGTTGCCATCAGCAGCCCTGCTGAAATGTGTTATTCTTCTGCAGAAATGTACTTTCATTTATTTGGAAAGCAGTGGACTGTTGAGATATTTTCACTGCTTCTTGCTCTAGATGAAGGAGATTCCAGTTGCCTGGAAGCCATGAGTAATCGGAATCATATCAAAACGTCTCATTGCTTCAGTCTTTGAGAAAATACTTATAAAAAGGCTGTTGTCAACAACAGCAGTCTCCAAGGGCATGTGCTGTGCCATAAAACTAAAATCATTTGCTAGAATCATTCTTTAATTTTCTTGTGCAACAAATTTCTAATAAAAAGCATTACTCACTCATGCTGTAAATGAATTTGTGTTTCTGGACAGCCTTTTAAAAAGAAAAATGACATTGAATCTCTAGCAATAAATGGTATAGCATTTTATTGCACCCCAATACTGCAAAAGTATTATTGCACCATTTTTAGCTTTTTTACACATAAAAATTCACACAATCTATCACTAAATAGAATTATATTTTTCCAATTTTCCATGTAAGGTCAGAGTGCGTGTACAATATTTGACAAAAATACTAATCATTGTTTTCTGTTGTGGTCCTGTTCCTGTCCAGACCCAACATGAGGAAACAACCTAGTAACCTGAACCCATGACATGCACTTTCATTTATTATTCTAACTAATGCCTTAAAGAGTCACTCAGAAAAAGGTCTGATGACATCACCCAATGCCCCAGGTGATGCTGATACAAGCCATAAAGGGGGAGGCCTTATGTAAATAAAACCCTTCATCTGGCCTGCTATGTTTTTCAAATGACACACATGAGCAATTTCTTACTTCAGCTTTTATTTATTTTTATGTGTGATGCACTTTATGTTTTTAGGATGATTTCTCGAGTTTAGGAAGAAGGTTTACGCATAAAAATTGAAGACTTCTTACTCGAGTGAATATTTCTTTAGGAAGAATTTATTTTACGCATACACTGAATTGATATCTTATATATATATTTTTAATTTTGTTGTTTATTAAATATAACATATATGTAAATTTCACAATGGCTTTTCATTAAAATTAAAACAGTAAACAATTCATGAAACATCAAAAAAGTTCAGTGTGATTTTTATTGTTTTTAAGTCTTTTACTCACCAAGGCTGCATTTATTTGATTAAACATAAAAAAAGGTTTTATTGTATATACTGAGATTTTGTAACAATTTCCAACTTCCCTGTGTGACAATTTGTACCAATTTCCCCTACGTTTTAACTCATGTAATCTGATCCACAGGTTCAAAGCTCTGAGAAAATCAAATAAACATTTAATTAATAATTATCCAACCCAACCTCCATAATCTGGGCCAAAAATAGGGTGTATACATTTCTCTCTATGACATGCTGAAATATGCTGTGAGTGATAAAGCAGGATTTAGTGCATTATGGGCTGGAGAGAAGATTTAGTCAGGCATCTGAAAAATCCTCTATTTAATGTGAGAATGATAAATTGGCCACAGATGTTTGAATGGTATATATTGGGATGAGCGATATGCTTGAGAACAGGTGATGCCATATGTTGTGAAATAAGATCGCCCTGCATCTCTGATGGTTGTGGCTCATATTGTAACTGATTGTTATGCCTTGTTTTGCAACTGACTTTGAAGCCAATGAGATTCAGATGCACCAATGCAAACATGGGGTGAAAAG
Organism: Cyprinus carpio; assembly: GCF_018340385.1. Taxonomy (NCBI): domain Eukaryota; kingdom Metazoa; phylum Chordata; class Actinopteri; order Cypriniformes; family Cyprinidae; genus Cyprinus; species Cyprinus carpio. Next base: position 17,884,132 of record NC_056579.1, on the reverse strand, counting down.
GAAGGTTTCGAAAAGTAAACTGTTCTGTCACCCGGAACTGAATCTGAGAAGGTTGAAGTTTGTGAGCGTTTGGTGTATGGAGAGAGTGGATATGGAAATAATAATAATAATAATAATAAACTTTATTTTATAATGCACCTTTAAAGCAGCTTTTCAAAGCGCTGTACACAAAATAAGCAAAACACAATAAATAAAATAATAACATAAACTTCAACAAGTGCTAAATGCTCATTTTAAAAAGTAAGGCAGAGGAAGTTATTATTCATCCATGTTTTTATCTCAGAAATACAATCAGATAGATAGCAGACATCAAGATTTTCACCAGGTTTTAAGTGTATAGATTTGAGTATCGTCAGCATGGAAATGGTAATGTAGACCAAGCAATCACAAAAGACGCCCCAGTGGTGACAAGTAAATACTGAACAGAAAAGGCCCCAAAACTGAGCCTTGATGAACACCAATACACATAAAGCTGATCTCAGACCTGTAACCAACCATAGAAATGAACTGGGAAAAGTCAGTAAAATAGGATTTAAACCAGTTTAAAACTGTTCTTGACACATCAAAAACTGCACTAAGATCAAGAAGGATGAGAATGGAAATGGCACCAGAATCAGAAGCCTTTAACAAGTCATTGATAATTTTGACCGAAGCCATTTTGCAAACTGTCAGGCCAAACTCATGATAAAAGGATAATTCACTCATTCTGTTCTTTCTTCTGGAAAGCACAATAGGATAAATTTTGAAAACTGTACTGGTCACTCTTTTTTCAATTTGGAATGCGATCTTAAGCTTCAACAGGACACACCATACAGTACTGTGCAAGTAGTCCATATGATTTCTGCACTCTATTTCAAGTCTTCTGAAGTCATTTAATAGCTTTGTTTGAGGAAAATACCTAAATAAGTTGTTATTTGCTGATAATCTGATCTTTTAAACACCGCAACAATGTAACTCTGTGTCAGCGAGTTGAACCCAAGTACTGAATCAGTCTGATTTGTGAATTAATTATTTAAATTTTGTAAAATGAGCCAACCATTGCATTGAAAATATTCAATATGTAAGAATCAGACATCACAGTTTTTCTCATCAGATTTTTCTTGAATAAACACTTAAATTGTGAAATCTCAAATCTCAAAAACAGGGACCCTCTAGGGAAAAGGAAAAGAGAAAGGCCAAGAAACACCTGACACAGAGACCTTGAGGAAAATATGATATATTGAATGTGGGTGAACTATTCCTTTAACAATCATATAAAAGACCAAAATGACATGAAAACAATGGAGTTGATAGAGCCTGTCCTCCTCGTTTATAAACACACATAGTTACACTTAGCTCTGAAACTCTCCTCCAACAGCTGTGGTGGACAGCAGTATCTGCATGTGTTGGGTAGAAATTTAAAGAATAATATAAAAATGGATTTACTGGTGTCTTCAAAAGAGCAGATGTTGGCAGGGCACGAGTCGAGCGGGAAGAAAAGGATCTGGTGCAAATTCCTAGACGCTCATTCCATGGAATTGTCTGTGGGGTTTTTATGAAGGAAATAGCAGCATCTCTGAATCCAGGAGCACTGGAGAGTTATATAGAGTGGATACATTACAGTGGATACATAGGCCTTCAGTTCATTGTCTTTCCATTGTTTGTCTTAATGGAGCGCAAAGACATGGAAGAGCTATAAAGTGAAGTTATTCTTTCAATACATCTGTTTTTTATTACTTATGTGCTGCCAATTGTAGAATTGTTTTTTTTTTTTTTTTTTTTTTTTTTTTTAAGGAGCCACTGCCCAAAGTTGTTGAGAAGATGAATGTGAACAAGCATGAACTTAAAACAATGTGACAGCTTGAAATATGTGCTGTTCCTGTGCTGTTTATTAAATCTGCTCCACTTACCCAAAGACTGGTACTTCATCTTCAGCGTCACTCAAAATCCATGTTAAAATGCTTCTGTCATAATAAACCTCATATGTTTGAAAGCAGGATCTGTATCTTGTGATCCAAATGGTGTTACACATACAAGAATAATTTCTGAAATTGGGAGAAACATGAATTTACCTTTTCAATGGTAACTTTGTAAGACCTGATAACAGTTTATCTGCAGGATTAAAGGGATACTCCCAGCAAAAATGTAAATTATTTCATCATTTACTCACCCTCATGCGTTCTCACGTCCTTCTCTGAGTCCATATAAGTGGATGGGACCCTTAACTTTGACGGTCCCTCAATGTCTTCTGAAGCGAAACTATAGGTTTGTGAGAAAAATAATTTTTTTTCTAAAACATTGCTTATAGAAAACTTGACATATGGTCAGCACATTGTGAAGCATGATGGAAGTGCATTGTGAAGCCTGGGAAACAATGGTTTATAGTTTATAACATTTAAAATATTAGTATTTTTCTCACAAACACCTATTGTTTTGCTTCTAGACACTAATTCATCATTCGAGGTCGTATGGATTACAGTTTTAATTTGCATGGTTTTTGAAGCATCAGCGTGGAGGGTCACATCCACTTACATTATATAGACTCACAGAGATGGATTACTTTTCTAAAAATCTCTGTTTGTGTCACAGAAACAAAGAAAGTACATACAGAAGGAAAGTACATTCTGGGACAGCATGACATTGAGTAAATGTTGAGAGAATTATTTTTAGTTTTGGGTGGAGTATCCCTTTAAATTTGTGACATCAGCTGAAAAGATAATGTTTTCTTAAAGGAAGACAAAGTGATGACATCTTGTTTGCAAAAATAACAAAGATTTTATGTCTACTGATGAATCGTGCACAATAACACTAGGAATATGCACTCGGAAAATGGTGTACATTTTTAAGAAGAAATATGAAACAAATTTTCAAATATATTTCAGGAAATATTTTTAAGTCTAAATATTTCCTTTTGTCTGTCAATGGCATGAACCATATATACATAAACATAATATATAATAACACTCTAAATAATTATCCTACTAGTTTCAGTATAAATGTTTCAACAAAAGTTTGTGATTATATTTCATTATATTATAGCTGTAAATTCATTAGACTCTCTCTATGATTTTAAACTTAATGTTGACCTAGTAAGACCCATTCAGGTACTTTTAATCCTTTAATGACTGCTTTAAATCTGGCAGGGCAGTGTTTCCCATTCATGTCCCGTGAGGCTCCGGGGTTGAGAACCTCTAGGGCAGGAATAGGAAACACTGTTATATGGCTTATGAGCTCCATTCTGAGCCTGAACACATTAGGTGCTGAATCTATACAAGGAGGTCAGTCGAGGGAGCCTGATGTGTTTTAGACCTCAAACTGAGTGTTGAAAAATGAAATGGACATTTGTAAGTGATCTATATCTTAACCCACAGGCTGTAATAAGTCCTGCTTGAATTTCTACAGCACCGAAGAGTTTGTTTGAGATGATATTGAAGTCGATATAGTGAGTGTTCGTTGCATTCCTTACCCTGAGACTTCCCTCTGTGAATCCATCGCCAACTGTCTGTTTTGATCCATCTGAAATGTAGATGAAGAATGAGTGAGCAGCTGTCACAGTCAGCATAAACTGTACAACATTGGGTTCTCATTGATATTATCCAACATAAGCACAGCTCCAAGCAAATCGCATTAAAAGAGAATGTGTGTTACCATGCTTTGGTGCTAAAATAATAAGGAAGATCACTGAAGAGCTTGGTTGGTGCAGTTAGTATCTGTTTTCACTGCTAGTGGGCAATTTTAATGCAATGTGGTTCTGCTAATACACATGATAGGATGTTTATATAGCAGCAAGCTTGGCTCCATATGTGAAAATCAACAGAAGAATGGAAAAAAGAAAGACTGGACCCCTGCCTGTCACCGGATAAAGTGTGAATCCATAATATGCTGAGACACTCACTTTATAATGCTAATGTTATAGTTGGCTGTTGGGAATGTTGTCATTATACAAAAGCGATATATACACACTCTCTCTCTCTCTCTCACACACACACACACACACACACACACACACACACACACACACACACACACACACACACACACACACATCTATGTTACTAAGAGAGGACTGTCACTCTACACTGACCAAGAGGGGACCAGTGTTTCTGGTCATTTTGAAGAAACAAAAAAGACATACAAAATTTTCATTTAAGGTCTTTTTTCATACTGTAACTTAAAAAAATCATTTTTATTTTTTTTTTAAACATGCCAAGTGGGGTCCTGAAGCTCTGAGTGACGTCTACCTATCCAGCAGGGGACCTCCATAGACTGCAATGCAACTGTGTGTGAAAACATAAGGGCAATTGTATCAAGTGTTTCTTCACAATCTAACTATATTTAAATGCAACTCTAAACTTTGAAACATTCACACTATATCACCATTGAAGAAATAATCTGATAGAAATCCAAAATGTTTAATAAATTAGTATGACATCTGACACACACACACACACACACACACACACACACACACACACACACACACACATATATATATATATATACTGTATATACATACATTTATTATACATTTTAAATAATACAGTCATCTTATATTTATTCTAGGGTGTTGAGAGAACAAAACCACCTATTTCTGAAGAACTTAAAATGATTTAAACACATTCCCCTCATTGTAAAACCCATCAGACAGAACGATTTTATTATGGTTGCTATTGAAATGCCAAAATTTAATATCGTATTCCAGTTCAACTATTCAAACTTGTTTTGCAAGCGTTCTCTCAGTGGACATTACATCACCTGTACTGCAAGGTAATGTACATTTGTGGAACTGACATAAGTCAGCGGCACTAAAGGATCATGGGGGCTTGCATTGGCCAGTGTGCTGACAGAAAGACAGGGCATATTTGGCGAGTAAATGAGACTCAAAATTCGAGACTCAAGAATGAGACAAAAGACTTGAATGATAACAAAATTCTGACTATCAGGTCACTTATTCATAATTGTAATAGATGGACAAATCATTATTGTTATTGGAAACAAAGGTACATGCTGTTGGAATGACTACACATGCTTATAAATCTAAAACATGCTTTTCTTTAGCTAGCAGCCATCACCATGCCCTGACAGTTTAACAATGGGCGGGAGGCTGAGGAGGGGAACGGGATGTTAATCCATCTGTGATGTATTTCACAGTCTTTGCTGTTTTTGTAGCTTGCTAGCTTTAGAATGACAAAACGCACAGAATGTAGATAGATCAATCATGCTGCACATGTGAACACATTTGTCAAGTATGAAATCAGAAAAGAAATTATGGAAACGCTGAGCAGTCTCATTTGAACCGGTGCCCTGGTTTGACACTGAAACACATAATTACATGGAGCTCATACAAGAATTTGTTGTTGTATCCATTGACTACATAATAGGTCTTGCTCATTCACCTTTGCCTTAGACTCTAAACAAACCACAAATCTGCAAGTTCCCTAGGAAACTGCAAAGATGGTCAAACCTTCAACAAAGAGACTCTTTTGAACTGGAGTTTAAAACACTGCGTAAAAGCAGAAGAATCATTTTGGACCTAAACTTTACAGGCAGGTAAGACAGCAACCTTCTCGAACAAACAGATTGAAGCTTGTGAGGAAATCTTGTTTCCCTGTTTCTCAAAGGAACCGGAGGGGCTTTCATGAACAATCCCTTTCCAGGGTTGGGCCACATGAAAGAGAATGTATGTATCTCTTTGGTTGGTGCATCATTTAAGGATTTACAGATGTTGTGTATTTGTGGTAGCATGGGAATGGTGTAATGAGGGCCCTTCCCCATCTATTTTTGCCTATATTCACAGACTAGAAACGTTGTCAAACCTAGCTTCTGCTCACTTGTCAGGAGATGATTTCAGATAAACCCTTTTGATTAAGAAGCACACTTAATTGTACTGAATGCCCACTTGTAGTGTACTTCAAATCTAAAAAGAGTTAATAAAATATCACTGAAATAAAAGGCCACTTAAGTGTAGACAGTACACTTGCATGTTTTTTAATGCACTTAAGCAATTTAAAAAAAAATAACATTTCTGGTTTTCAAGCGCATTTTAAATCATTGTTTTAATAATCTTTTGTTGTGCTTTAAAGAAGTACATTTATTTTGATTTGCTGACTAACATACTAAAGCATGTAAAGTACTTGATTTTCTTTTGAACTGTAGTGTTAAGCAATATTACATTAAAATTAATATATTTTAAATACCAATATTACAAATGTGCAAATATATTTAAATACATGACATACGATTTTCAATAGAAATAAAATAAAATGTATTTAGTGCTTGTCAGTCCACAGTACAGCCATTAAGTTTTTCAACGACAATATAAATTACATAAAGATGCGTTTAAGGTCAAAACACGCTGAAATTCAACTAATTGCATTTAATATGCATATTAACTATAAAACATTTTCATTGCATTGCAAATAGCAGTGTCCGAAAACATTACAATCAGTTAAAACTTACAGTAAGTACATTATTTTAACAAATTTTCTTTACATCGTTATTTGTATGCTTTTTCACAAGAAAATCCTCAGAATTTTCTGGTATCAGTGCAAGATAAACATTTGGACGGTAAAACATAAAAAGCAGCTCAACATCTGTTGCTTTGTATATACAGCTGTATAACATAATTACACTTTATCCTGTTCAACATATAATGAATAAAAATATAGTTTATTGCCTAAAGCTTGTCTGAACATCTTGCTGCAATATTGGAGAAAACACAAAGAGAGAAAAAATAAAACCTTCCCAACTTATAAGCTAATTATAGACTAATGATGATGCCCTTATTTGGTGTTACTGTTGACCTCACATTCCATATGCCAGAAGCTTTTCATCATGGGATTATAGATTAACTGACTGTCCAAAATCATAAAACATCAAAATGCTGAGCGATAGGGTTGGACGCAGAGAACACATGGGTTACGTGCAGGCAGCAGATGCAGCTGTGACTTACATTCCTTAAATGAGTCATACTGGCACTGACTGACAGATAATCTATTCCTCATTCTACATTTTCATTACCCTGTTTTATGTCTTAGTATATAAGATAAAATATTAAACCCACAGTTTTTAATATGGAAACCAGCGTCTGCTAAATGACTAAATATAAATGTAAATGTAGTTAGTTTTATATTATTACAATACAACAATTAAGTTTTATCAAATGTCATTTTTGCCATGTCCCTGCGTTCAGCACTTAACATGAAAAAAGCTATATATTACAGGTGATTTCAGGAGATTCTCCATATTTTTCCTTTCTGTGATCAAAATGTTTGAAATTTATGAATATAGTTTTATTTGATATTTATTCCAAAATTTACATTTTCAATTAATTATTCATTAATTAATTTAAATTTTTTACTTTTCATGCATTTTTTACTAAGCTTGCATTCTCTCGTAAAAGTTCTGAATTTATGCAAGAATCTTGTGCTCACTCAAAAAAGCATTGAAATATAGCTTTTCCTTCCATCTCACTTTACATTCACTTGCAAAATTTTGAGAGAGAACCAAATATTTGAGAAGTGAACACAAATTTAATCGGTAAATGCAAAGTTACAAGCAAACACAAAAGCACTGAAATATAATTTTTCCTACCATCTCATATTGTTTGCGTCACCGGTTGCATGTTTGCATACAAAAATTTTCTCGGTGGAATGGAAAAGTTTTGTCCCATTAGACACTTCGTACATTCCATTAGAAATATAGAAATCCGTATGATATATATAAAATTATAAAAGCAGTTAAAAATATCTATGGCTACATTCAGCTCTTTATTTTCATCTTGTTAGATTGCATCATGTTCATTTTCTTTCTATTGTGTAAATATTCAAGTCATCATTAATAAAGTTGATTTTGACCAGAACATATTTTTGGAAGTCTAGAACACCCTTTTATATAATTATGTCCTTAAAGGCATAGCAAGTTAAAGTACACAGTTCAAAAGGTAATACATAACTTAATAGGTAATTTATGTTAATAATTTACTGTATGTTTTCTCTGTCGTTCTTAGGTGTAAATTGTAAGCAATCACAGGTGCCTCATGTTGACCCGTGAACAAAATGGGCACAGCCATGCGATGCACTGCTGTCCTGTGAAATGCTTCAGAGGCCACACAGGACCCGTCAGAACAGCAGGCTCAATGGCATGGAACTCCACGGTGAAACAAAGACTGCAGCTCCAAGTCACAAACCAGAGAGGGGTCACACCTCTTAAAACATTTCCAATACATCAACATGGATCATCTTCTCCAAACACTGGTGCCTATAGCAACAGCATGCTTCAGGGGAGGTCCCTTAGAGATTCAAGAATCCTCTCTGAAAAAAACACCAGGAGATCATTCACAGCCAAAAAAGCTCTGCTCATAGGTAACTATTTGTCAATGCTTCTCTAAAATGTGAGCAAAAGGTTAAGCAAAGGATTAAAGATATATTTAAACACTACATTACATAGGGTTTTTGCAAAGAACAGATACTGTGTATTATATTATTTTATAATATCTTATATTAAATATAACCAGAAGTATCTCTTTATAATGTGTTCAAAACATATTATATATATATATATATATATATATATATATATATATATATATATATATATATATATATATCTATATATAAATATATATATAAAACCCTATTAATCAAGATCTGTGTTTATGTTTTACAGCATGTGGAGTGCGATGTGTCCTGTCACCACGACCCTCCAACTGCTCCACATCACCACCCCATAAAGATGAGAAAGACAGATCTCATTCCATCTCTGCAAGAGGACAGAAATACAGTAGAGACTGTGTTGAAACAGAGGGTGAACTGAAGGTATGGGATGCATTCACTGTGATAAAAAGAACTGAGGAGAGACAGCGAGCGAGAAGCAGTACACACAGACAGAGAGTCCCGCTGGATTCAAGCCACCGGCCTTCCACTGTCCCACTGGATAATCAGACGGGACGCCGAGCACTAAGCACACCAGGTACCACTATGAAACACTTCATGGTGTCTCTCTGTATCTCTGTTTATCTCTTCAGAACATATTTGGGAAAAAAATCAGCATTATATCACTTGCTCACCAATGGATCCTCTGTGGTGAATGGGTGGAATATTGTGATGTTTTAATTAGCTGTTTGGACTGTAATTCTGACGGCACCCATTCAACTGCAGAGGATCCACTGGTGAGCAAGTGGTGTAATGCTACATTTCTCCAAATTTGTTCTGATGAAGAAACAAACTACATCTTGAAAGACCAGAGGGTGGATACATTTTCAGCAAAATTTCCACAGGCTTTCATTCTGCATAACATCAAGAAAGCTTGTTTGGATATGTTAAAATACTCTAATGATTTGACCTCTTGATTCAGGAAATGTGCATTTTACTTTTTAAAAAATCGAAATCATCTTCCATATAAAATAAACCCAATTAAATATTTGACAACAAAATTGAAGCTAATGTTCCCAAAACTCCTACATAAATGTATTTCTCCTGAGATTCTGTGAGCAAAGGCACACTGAGAGTTTTGTATGGCATCTGAGACAGGTCTAACTGACCTGTTCACTTGAGTAAATTGTTTATGTCATCTCGAAGGTCTCATGATCAACATTGTAAACTAGCGGAAGAACGTTGCTATGTTCTCCTTCTCAGAGTAAATAATGTCAAATGCTTACAAGACACAAAACGTGAGCAGCAAATTTAAAGATCATTTTCACAGTCCATTTCTCACACACTAATTCTCATGTCATTCTTTATGGAGAAACTCCTATGTGCAAGATTATCTGGAGAAGAAAAGATGAACAACCTCAACATTTTAATGAAGAGGATAGTCCAAATCTAACCCCATTACTACATCTCTACCTGCCTTCATCATATCAGCCGCAGGAGCAGGGAGAATATACAGCACCGGGACAGGAAAAAAGGTAAAACTAAAACTTAACCAGTACACAATTTTTAAAACAGAGCTTGGCCTACAACTTTAAAAGAGGGTTTGATCAAGCACATAATGAAACAGACAGCTGACATCGCTTTCAGAACACATCACTTACTTCATACTTTAACCAAGGTAAACAACCCTGTTGAAAATGGCATATAAAAAACGCATTGATATCTCATCCCAACACAAATAAGAACTTTAAAGTTTCACTATTATGAAACACTAGTGGCTAGTGACTTTTAAAAATATATATATATTTTACACATATGCATTGCTTCACTTCATGTGTGGAGCATTTTTTATGATGGATGGATGCACCTTATTGGACTTCTACTGGACTATTGAATATCACCACCCATTCACTGCCATTATAAAGCTTGAAAGAGCCAGAACATTTTTAATATAGATGCTAACTTCTGGGTTGACCTACAAAAAAAAACAAAAAACTAAAATTAATCATGGTTTTACTACAGACAATAATAAATAAATAACCATGGTTACTATAGTTAAAATATGGTAACCACAAATTACCCATGGTTTTGCTACACTAACCATAGTTTAACCATGTATTTGTAGTAAAATGTGGTTATACAAATGGAAATCAGTATGCCAAAAACACATGGTTACTACACTTGTACTATAATAAAACCATCCCTGAAGGCTGCAGCACTCCATTGACAGCAAATGTTTCTCATTGACATCATGTCACTTAAACATGCAGCAGTTTTGGATGCCTTGTGAGTGAGAACATGTTGAGGGTAAAGAGCCCTTGTACAATAAAAACTACATGAAACGAAATAGATGGCTAGCATTTTCAAATGCCAAAAATAATGGACTCATTCATCCATCCTCTTTGAGCAGTTAATGAGGATACATGAGTGATATCATGAGTCCTCTGTGCCACTGAGGCAGTATTAAGTGTCATTGTGAGCTGTGTGGTTAGTGTCTAGCATTCAGCTGGCGACAGTGTGAAGTTCTCACTTCCATGGAAACTCACAACAGAGGAGGCCAGACTAGAGTAACTCATGCTAGGAATGGCATTAAACTGATGCTCACAGATGAAGTAAATTCAACTCAACAACGGCTCCCAACAGATATTACTGAGCTGCAGGCCGTCGTCAAGGTAGGAACATTGTCTCAGCCCCCAAGGGGGTGAGGGGGTCCCACTAAGGTCCTTTATATGATATAGGCTATTCGTTCGGCCAAGGGAGAGGGGGCCCACTCATAATGCACCTCAGGCCCATGCAATGGAACACTGACTTCATATATATATATATATACATATACATACACATACATTACATATTTCACACATTTTTATTAAATTAATATGTTGAAAAAATCACTAATCTTCAAAGATTTACTTATGCTCTCCTGTAATGTAAAAGCATTTTTTTTAGAGAGCCAATAGTGCATAGCTTCTCCAATCTACTTAAATAGAAAATTGTACATATTTTCACGTCCATGTTTAAGTTTCCCATGTCCATCTCAGTATCATAGCAGCTGTAGTACAGCTGTAGGTCAGGCTGCGAATATCATTTCACATTTGGTATTTGCAGGTTTCACTCATGTTCCAGACTATTAAAACTCGTCACTCTGAACATATGTCCCCAGGGCGCAGCATTTGAGAAGGGATTTCTGGTTAACTTAGCCTTAGGATGTAATCACTCTTTATGTTGTTTGGACATCTGAAGCCGCAAAGTTTCAAAAGTGATATGCTGTAAAATTACTTTGCCCTCCAGGCAAACAGTCTTTTAATTTGTGAACAAATATGTAAACTTTATAGTCCACATGCTTTGCTGGAATTTTCTTAAAGTTTAAACAAGATGTGGTGTAAACAGTCAGCTGAAAGCAGTTTCCTACCTTTTTTATCTTTAAGTGTTGATAATTTGTTTTCCTCAAAAGCAGCTCAGAGGTACATGAGAAGCAAGACGTCACAGAGGAACTCAGAGAGCGTGACATCACCATGGAGAGCCAAAAACAAGACAGTAAAACAGAAGATGAAGGACAGAATGATTTCACAGATGGCACACGATATGATATTACAGATACCTGGCAGAATGACATACAGAAAGATACTCCTGAGGAAACTTTTGAGGCTGACACAACTGAGGAAAACCGTCCACAAGACATCACAGATGACAACAGACAACACGAAATCTTGGAAAATCAATGTGATATTGACAAATCTTTAAATATCATAGAAAACAAACAAGCATATGACATTACAGAGAAGACTGAAGGAACAAATGGCATATATATGAGAACCAGATCAAACAGAAGTTCACACAAAGCATCTGATGCCAGACTCATAGTCAAAACACGTTATCTGGCCGCAGCTACAGCGCTAACGTTCCCGTCTACCACGACCCACAGAAATCCCTCTCCCACTCTTAGCGTCCTGCCATCGTTTTATGGAACTTCATTTGGCTATCGCATCAGAACAACGTCTGAGCCCTGCCGATCCAAAACAAGGACCAGAAAAGACTGTGATGATGACAACAGATTTACACAGCCCATGAATGACTTGCGACATTCCATAGAAATAAAAGGAAACCCCTGCTTACTACAAACAAGGGCTGGAGCGCCAGTCAGCCCCCACCCCAAAATAATGAGCAGTGAGAGGGGGTCCCAGCCTCGTAAAATGAAAACCACCAACATGTTTTTGTGGGGACCAGAGGGGCCCCGAGAGACTAAGACAGTGTGTGAGCTATACAGTCCTGTGAACAGGTGGAGAAGCCAGGATCAGGTCTGAGAGTGGCCTTTCATTCCTTTCTAATACAGAAAAGCTGCTTTGCAAAAATATGTTTGATTGAATCAAAGCAGTACAGACTGATACATTAGACCACTTTGGGTTTAACAGCTCAAACTGTGCTTTAGCACTGGCTGCACTGTTCAGTTTAGTCCAGCAAGAAAGTGTGATAGACTTTTTAGGTTTTCTGACACCCATCTGGTGTTCCTCAGTGAATGGCAAGTAAGGGGTATCGACATGGAATATTATGATTAATTAAAAATAAAATCCCTGCATGTTTTGGTGTTTTTTCTCTCTCACTCTGACTTGATATACAACTAGTTCATCATCTAAAATATGTAACTCCATCCAAAAATCATGTCTGGTGACTGTCTTTCAGCACTAGGGAATGACATATGACTTTTGAAGGCTGAAAAGAAAAATGCCTCTACAGCTGTTGAATTTGAAACTAAATGGCACATTTAAGTGATACATTATGCACACTAAAAGGTCAATTACAGATGTTGTGATATTAGTTTCATGAGTTGTTTTGTATATCAATATAAATTATTCATTATACACTGTTCTAAAGATTTGGGTCAGTCAGGTTTTTTTATTTTTCTTTCTTTTGCTCAGCTAGTCTGCATTTATTTGATCAAAATACAGCAAAAACAGTAGTTGTTGAATATTATTATAATATAAAATAAGAGTTTTCTTTTTGAATATATTTTTAAGTAATTTATTTCTGTGATCAAAGCTGAATTTTCAGCATCATTACTCCAGTCTTGCTTCTTAAGAAACACTTTATTATTATAACACATCTTATTATAACCAATGTTGAAAACAGTTTAGCTGCATAATATTTTTTTGGTGGAAACTGATACTTTTTTTTCAGAATTTTTGATTATAATGTTCAAAAGAACAGCATTTGGGTGATATATATTTCTCTAAATTGCAGTCATTCTTTTTTAGTCTATTTTATTGTATCCATATGCTATTACTGTTATATGTTGGATGAATTATTCAGATTCTGAACTTGTTCAAAGAGTGTCTGCAACTTGAGACTTTCATCAATGCCGTCGATGATCTGATTAAATGAAAACTACATTCATATAAAGCAGCAGGGTTGTGTGGAAATACCCAGAGGTCTCTGTCTCCCAGCACTCCCTTCCAGTTTAGACTCTGAGTAAATATTTGCATTACCCTCATAAAATGAGAGAGAGGATGTTAGCTGGGTATTGATAAAGCCTGTACATGCATATTACTTTGCTGCAAGGCACAAGAAACAATAAAACATACATGCAGAAGTAAAAACATACATGTAGAAGTAAAACTTGTCAAATTAGTTGACTTGCTTGTTTTAAGTTTGTTTTAATAAATCTAATTATTTAATTATTTTATAAGGCAATGGCGTCATCATGCTACATCTTACGATGTTAAATAGCATGAAAAAAGAAGAAAAGGTTTTGAAAATTTTGTAAACAAATAAAACAAATTTGTTCAAGATGGTGTACTAGTTTGATCTTTGATCCATCTGTGAAATGGAATACACGTTAGATTTGCTCGGAAAAATGTATAAGATTATTATGAACATATGTGCTGTCCTCTAGTGGTTACTGGCTGCTGTTGGCCAGGTAGGTAAGAAAAGCTCCCTTAAACCTCAGTGACTTGGAAAAAACTAATTCAAAGCTGTAAGATAAATAAATAAAGTCTAGTGCAGTCTAGCTTTCTTACTGTTCCTTCAGCGCTGTCTAGTACGCTTTAAGATATACCATGTTAAATCTTAAATGTATTTTATTATTTAAATGGTACTGTATTAGTCACAAAGTCTTCAGACTTTGTTTATAAAAACAAACAGCTTGAGAACAGATAGGTTTTTCAAAAAGTTATTTATTAATTTTTTTAATGAAAATTAGCATGAATAAATTAAAAAATATTTAGGATTGACTGAAAATTTCATTAGGAGGAAAATGAGAGATCATATAATAATATATTTCAATGGCAATTGGATTGAAAAAGCATATTGCAATTAATAAAACTATTAGAGTTGAATAAACATAAAATGAAAACAAAAAATATATTCCAGCATGTATAATCATTATTTTGATGATTATTATTATTGATAAAGGGAGAATAATACATTATAATAAAATATTCCATTGGCCATTGGATAGAAAAGGAATATTGCACAGTTATTAATATTATTAGAAGTTGTAGATCGACACAATGAAAACAACAACAACAAAAAAAGATATCTGACCATGTATTATGACTATAAACAAATAAAAACTCTTCATGTTGTTTATGCTAAAATCTATAAGATGCAAATGTGTTTTGAGTTGAAAGAAAATTTCATAAAGAGGATGAAGTTATTGTATATTACGAATAAAAAAATATCTTGGTGTTGTTTATGTTGTAGAATATGCATACCTTAAAACAGGGCTGTCTAACTCAATGTGAGGAGTTTAGATTCAAGCCTAATTAAACACACCTGTTCAAATTAATCAAGTCCTTAAGGCTTATTACTAGAAATCAATGTGGTATGTGTGTTGAAGCAAAACACTGCAGACCCCAGCCTTAATATATAAGCTGCAGGTTCCATAGTTGGATCACAGGAAACGGAAACACTGTGTGACAGCGTAACCATGGTGTGCAATTCCGGTTCCGCTCCAGTCGGGATTTTTGTCCGCTGTGCAGGAATGTGTGGAGATGCTCTCGCTGGGGGAGAGGTAACAGCCGCACCCTCCCGCTGACAGATGAACGCCGTGTCTTCGGCTCTCAGCGCTGAGGGAAGCGGAGACGCACTCGCATCCGCGCGGCTGCAGGTCGCTCCTAGTATCGCACGTTCACGGACTCGCATGATTGATTGAAGCTGCTGCTGCTGCTCCTCCTCCTCCTCATTGCTCATAATCATGTTGTAATACACGTTGTGGTGAGTATTCCGCGACGAATACGACGAGAATAAATTCGTGGACGAGCAGGACGAGGCGGCCGAGCAGCAGGGACCGGACGCGTGCGAGGTGGACCATCTGATCAGGCAATATCCTTCAGACCAGTGCTGCTGCTCTCATTATCGATGATCGTGTTTATCATCTCTGTAAAACATGCCAGGAGTAAGTTCATCTCTCTATCGGTCGCCCCAAAACAACCTCGTCCTAGTCTAGTTGTAGCTCATACATGATTTACGCACAGGTTGTGTCTCAAACCCCAGTCAGCTCCCTACAGAGGCATCAGCGCCGCTGTGATGTACAGAAATGCTGTCCGGTGTCCAGACAGATCACTGATTTGAGCCAGCCTTAGAGTAAACGTTAATTACAGTGAAACTGTCAAATAGTTGCACAATGCGTGTGATGTGGGACAGTTTTAGGTTCATAAAATCATTGCTGTTTTGTTTTTGTAGTTAAAGTAACAGTTTATTTAGTGGAGTTATTGGTGTTGCTGATTATTTTCTTTCTAGTAATTTGATGAGATGTATAATATTCAGATGTTTTATTTTTGGCTTTAGTTTAGTAAACTTTTTACGTCATGTTGTAAATTTTGTTTTAATATTATTTTTATATTTTATTTATTTAATTTGTTTTTGTTTTTTTGAGGGCTGTTACAATACTACACTGACTGATTTAAAAAAAAAAATAGTTTACTTTTGGTGCCACTGAAATTTTAGTTTCATTTTTTAGTTTTTATAATTACATCCTTATAATAACTTTATAATAACCTTGAATATGAAAAGGTCAAGCAGTTTTGACATGTGATATATATATAGTCTTCGGTTGTGTTTTTAAGTCACACACTAGTGTTGCCAAATCAGAAAGCAATTATTAGTTTCATTGGAAAAACAAAAACCCCCTCTTTTCCCCCAACTGTGCAAGAATGTCATTTATTTAATCAGGTCATGGACTGGAATGATCCATTTTTGGTGCACATTTTTAAACTAAGAGCTTAAAAGCCTCTAATATAATAAAGACATAAATTGCATGTTGGTGTCATCAGCATATGGATTATTATAGTGTTGTATTTAAAGCAGGTTTTGCATTTTCTTTTGATTATTATTGATTTCTAAAGGAGGATGATTTTGCAATGACTTTGCATAAAGGTAGTGAATATTAATACTCAGATTTATGAAATCTTGAGTAAGAAACTAAGTGTGTAATAATAACTGGTTTCTTGAACACTCCCACCACATCCATTGGTTGGACAAAAAAAACATAATCCCGCCCCAAAAGTGTTGCTGTTTCGGTCTGCTCGGGATGATTAAACGGAACAATGTTTTTATATGCCACAGAGAACCAGTTTACAGTTTTCAGAGAAATATAAATTATTTATTTTTTAGTTGTCTCTGCATATAGGAGGAAGTATTTAAACACTGGAAAAATGACAAGCTTCAGATTTAAACCTCATTCGTCATCAACCAGTTAAACACACTAAAAAATAAGATTTACTCCACATCTAAAGAATGCTCTTTGTGGTTTTTGAGAATCTCTGACTGGTCGGTCAGCTTTCCTTAACTAACTGATGCACAGGGGACACCATGACAGCATTTCACATCGCCTTGAGGAATCCACCAATCAACTCCAAGAATCCAGCAGTGAAAGTAAGAGCCAGTTCTGTTACTCAGACAGTCTGATGCATTGCTTTCAGATGTTCAGGAACACTGTTATTAGGGGCAATATTTATGCATAACAGATCATGTGTCATCATGTGTCTAATCATAATATAATAATATACAGGAAGAATTAATGTTTGTGCTTTTGTAAAATTATAAGCTTCACATTTCTGCTTTTAAATCCTCCACAAACAGGCCCCACATGAAGTGTCTGTGTTTTGAGGAATTCAATTATTATATATTTTTTTTTTTACATCAACATAATGCCATAAAGCTGTTGATTTGAGCTTAACTTGTACATGGAATATTCCTTTAGTATTAAAGCATTATTAGTGACGCACTGTAATTTTGGCAGCCAAGAATATTCGGCTGACAGTGTTTAATCAGCCCATTGAGTGCATATAGACTTTCTCTTTTTGATTAGTGTTTGTCTTGTACGCTCCCTCCACCTCCTCTCTCAGGAGCGGGCACAAGCCGTGGTGTTACGAGTGCTGACTGCATTCAAGAGCAGCGATATCGAGCCGGCCGTGAAGTCTCTGGACAGGAACGGAGTGGACCTGCTGATGAAGTACATCTACAGAGGCTTCGAGAAGCCCTCAGACAACAGCAGCGCCATCCTGCTCCAGTGGCACGAAAAGGTCAGTCATGGATTAAAGAGACCTGATCTCTTTTAAGTCTGTTTTTCATCTCACACGTCTATTTGTGTTATTGTCTTCTCACTCAGGCTTTCGCTGTAGGGGGTCTGGGGTCCATCGTACGGGTGCTGACTGCGAGAAAATCTGTCTGAGAAGCCGAAAGAAATCGAGAGATAACCAGCCACGGGATTTGTTTCTCTTTCTTAGACACGGACAGCTTCTTCTCTCACAACTCAACCTTATCCGGGGGAAACCACTCATGCTGAACCGATTAAAAAGCAGAGATATTGTATGATATTTAATGTAAATTATTGATTCTTCAATATGTTATTACGGAAGACACTATTCTCGACTAATGAAGGTGAACGGTTGTGCGACGGAATGACGAGGAGTCTCATGATGAGACTTTGCTGTCTAAGCCTTGATCAGCAGTTTCAGGACACGAAATACTGTGAGGAATATGAAAGTTTTATTTGCTTGTTTTACTTGGTTGGTATTCTCGGATGTGTACTTTCCATTTCTTTAGTTCCACTTCTCTTTTTTTTTTTCTCTTTGTACAGAAAGAGGATGATGTTTAATATATAGTATTTAGGTGGTGGATTTATGGTTCAAATCGTAGTGTGGGGTCGGGTTGTTGTGAAGTGCCTGGTGCAATAAAGAACAATAAGAGTGTATTTCTTTTCTTTATCTGACAGATCAGGGTTACTATAGTTTTAAAACAATGTGATGCCTAAAATATTTTAAAAATCTAAACTTTTATTGCAGCTAATTGATGAATATTTTTTCATTTAGTTTATCTTGATGTACTACGAATAAAACTGACAAAAAACTTGAATGAGGAAAGCAAATCAAATTTTGCAGTGTTGCCAATTCAACTCACTGTGCGCTCCCTAGACATTTACATTTAGAAAATGTCATTGACTTTTTTTTTTTTTTTTACTTGGTCTTACAAAGGTCTCTGATCATTGATCTTATGTTAGTTCTGGTCTGCAATGATTCAGAAATGCTTTCTCATCACTTTCAGATCCACTGAACAAAAGCACTGTAGTCAGCACTGGTAACCACACAGAAGCACAAATGTGTCTTCAGACAAAATCACTGAGAAAGAGTTTCATTTTTGTCAAGTTTTGATATTCCTGACATACCATGAAATGAAACCAAAGTAAGGATGTAGTGGTATTTTGCTGAAAGCAGAGGAAATGGATACTATGACCGCCACAGTATCATAACATCAAACAAACATGAATACAGTTGTAGAAAAGTGCATTTTGGATCTTTCAATAGTAATCTCATTCTTAAGCGGTTCATACACAGGCCATTTTTCTACATTTTCCAGAGAACCTTCATTTACGGCAAAACAAATTCTCAAGAATCAACTGATTCAAGCTTCATAATAGGAATTCTATCAGTCTTTACATAAAACAGAAATCTTTGGGTTTCTTTTTCTAAAAACAGGTAATACACGTTAAGCATCCCGCAAAGATATCCAAGTCTCTATTCAGCTATTTTTACCAGAAGAGTCTGTCATCCCGAGCGTTAACCTTAGTGCTGATGTGGCCTTAAAAGTGTTAAAACACACAAAATTACATTTTTCGGAAAGCAAAACACTGGCTCTGCCTCAAAACCACTTTGTTTTCACAGGGAAAAAGGAAAGATGTTTCTATTGACGTGTTCTCAGAGAAACAGAAATGCAGTTAGCCTTGAATGTTAAGGCTCCAAGTGTACTCAAATGCTTCAGTATACACTCAAAACTAGTACAAACAAAGCATTAGGTATAAGGCATGCATGCTTGTTTCCTCAGTCTGTGCATATATGCCTTTATATTACAGTTTCAAGCCCACAGTGAAGAATCTCACACACATATGCATACACACTCATATGAACAGTTTTGAGACTAATGCATGTGTAACAAACTCTTAAAACCCTTAAGGTATGTATCCACTGATTTATAAATCCTCTTATAACTTATATACAGGTATTCATATATAAATACTTGTATGGAATGTACGTAACTGTAATATGCACATAAACAAGGCAGATTAAAAAAAAAGATGCTTCCATGTATTCAAAATCACAACAGTATAATGTAAAATCCCATTCCTGATTTTCACTGACGTCCAGTTCTGGAGGAAAAGGGCATGCGTTTATTGTCTTCATAAGTACCACTGAATTGGACTGCAGTGGATATGATTCCCCCATCTGTGATTTCAAGGAGCTCAGATTGGAGTTACGAAAAAGTAAATGAAAATAAGAATGGTTTTCCATCCGTTTCCAGTTGAAGGATGTTGGAAACAGCAGTTGTAGTTTTCTAAAAGCAGATGAAACTACGGAGTACATGAGTGAGACGGATGATGCCTTTTAGCCATTACTTAAAAGATGAAATTCCCCAGTCACGAAAAGATGTTGATAAAGCATTTGTTTCCAGTCCCTGCAATATTTTAGTGAAAAATGTGTTGAGTTGTTTTGTGTCCCATTGTTTAAAGGGCATTAGCTACATAGGAACGATTGAGGCAGAGATTGAAACTGCGGAGTCTGCAATTGCTCTCTCCAGACATCAGTAGTTCTCTACTGAGATCATTCACTGTTCCCCATTTCACTTTTTTTCCTAAATATTTGTCTCTCAGCTCCAACTAGAGGTTCCTGAGATGGAAGGCCGTATGATACCTTTGGGTGTGGGCTTGGAACCAAACCATGACATCTGAAACATACATAAAACAGACTTAAACAGAGCTTAAAATGATTTCTGAAGGATCATGTGACACTGAAAACTGGAGTAATGATGCTGAAAATTCAGCTTTGCATCACAGGAATAAATTACATTTAAAAAAATATACAAAAAACAAAACAGTTATTTTAAATCGTAATAATATTTCACAATATTGATGTTTTTACTGTATTTTTGATCAACTAATTGCACCCTCAGTGAGTGTTAGAGACTTTTCAAATACAAAAATCTTACAGTACGGTAGTGTACATTGTTGTTTAAATTCACCATCAAAGTGATTACTGAAGACATCCTTCTGATAATTAACAAATACACTCAGTAAATTATCATTAATATATTTATAGTTGTTATTAATAACAATAATACAATTAATGCATTAATAATAATAATAATAATAATAATAATATGAATGATTATTATCATTATGTTTATAATTCTTACAACAATTAACAATTAAATCCATAACTATTCACTTTTAAATGCCAACAGCTGATGGTATAGGTTTTTTTTTTTTCAACAATTAACAATTAAATCCATAACTATTCAGTACTTACAACAACAGATGTTTAAAATTACTTAAAAATGTTTAAAATAATTTCTGTATCAAAACAATAAGCCTTTTCCACAAATCCTGCACATAGGCCACAGGGTACCTTTGAAAAGGTGTGGCAGGGACTGAAGCGGTGAGCGTAATGTAGCACAGTGATGTGCAGTGATTTCCAGCTATATTCCTGCTATAAATACCTGCCAGCTGCTATTCCTGACCGTGTCACTGAGTGCTAATGGATTGATTCAGAGCGGTGAGCCAGATATCCTGACCCACATTGTTAGCTCATGGGTGCGGAGGAGAGCACTGCTGGGTGTGATGAGGCTAGAGAAGAACGCAGCCTGACCTCCACCATACTTACAGATTTATGCATTTACGTTTGTTTTTCTCACACACCTTGTACTCCAGTGTCTGTTTGAGCATGTCCTCTTCTTCTTTTGTGAAATGCAGAAGTACAGAAATGGCTCTGATGAGCTGGAAAGCCTGAAGAGAGAGACAGAGATACTCAGCGAGAGGTAACCTCTCATGAGAGAAAACATTCAAGCAACACTTGAGTGAAGAGTTAGCAGAGGACTCTCTAGTGTTTGAAAATCAGTGATGCACACACCAACCGGATTGAATTGAGAGGTGAATTAGGGTAAATACTGTACCAGAAAATCTTTTATAGGACACTGTGGCTCCAGTAATCTGCATTATAAATCAAATGCTTCTACAACAAAGGATGACCGGATGTGTTCATAATATGAAAATGTAATGCTTTTTCAGGATTCTTGGATCAACAGAAAGTTCAAAGGAACAATGTTTATTTTAAATAAAACATTATAAATGCCTTACTGTCACTTTTTGTCAATTTACTGTGTCCTTGCTGAATAAAATTATTAACAGCATCCACCCCAAAATTTTAATTTGCTGAATTTTTTTTTCTTCATTAGCACAGATTTGGAGAAATGTAGCATTACATCACTTGCTCACCAAAGGATCCTCTGAAGTGAATGGGTGCCGTCAGAATGAAAGTCCAAACAGCTGATAAAAACATCACAATAATCCACAAAAACTCCACATGACTCCAGCCCACCAATTAACATCTGATAAAGTGAAAAGCTGCGTGTTTGTAAGAAACAGATCCATCATTTAGGCGTTTTAACTTTAAACCATCACTTCTGGCCAAAATGCCAGTCAATAATCCATAATTACTTATGGACTATTATGATGCTGTTCGGACTCTCATTCTGACGGCACCCATTCACTGCAGCTGAAAAACTCATCTACATCTTGGATGGCCCAAGGGTGAGTAAATTTTTTGCAAACTTTCATTTCTGGGTGAACTATTCTTTAATTTCTTAAAAAAAAAAAAAAAAAAAAAAAAAAAATCCTAACAGACCTCACACTTTTGGACGATAGTATATATATATATATTTTTTTTCCCCACTTGGCCACTTAATCGTCTGCCAGGATACAAATTAAAGGTTAATACTTATTTCGAGGAGTTTTTTCTAATCCCTAAGTCCAGGAATGATCAGCAGTAATAGTGACACCTTAGCAAAAACACTAATAACATCAGTCTGGTGTAACAAACAGGTCAGATACCCATCAAGCCCTCACCTCTGCCTCTCTGCAGGACATGAACTTCAGCACCACGTGTTTGAGGTACTCAAAGTTGATCTCTCTTGTGTCTGTGAGGTCTGAACTGTTGGTGACTGTGGTGTTGGAGGTGATGGGAGGCGGGCCTGAAGTTTGAGGGAGTCCTGAAGCTGGGGTTGGAGCTGTGGGGGGCATCTGTGTCTCTGAGACCGTCTTATCAGCTGACCTCTCCTGCCTGCCTTCCTGGAGTCTCTCCTTCATCTCAAAGTCAGGATCTGGCTTCAGTTTCTGTTACATAAGCACTTAGTGAGGAAATGTTTACTGACAGCTGACGTGGACTTCAATGCTTCTAAATAAACATACGCACCAGCTCTTTCTGTAATGTCCTCTTGAGTTCTGCAAGCCTCTGCTGCAGCTGCTTTATTGTCTGGGCGGGGAAACACCACAAATTTTTAAATGTAAATACAAGTGATTGTGTATGAATTTGAATATTCAAAACAATCTACTCTGAAACTAAATGTTCTTGTTTATAAACATTTTAACTTCCATAATGTCAAGTGCAACAGAATATACAGTTTTCACATTATAATTCAAATAATATAGAGTAATTTATTCTTATAAAATAAAAACTGAAATGATAAAAATAAAAAATAAAAATATAGTATTTATTAATATTATTTTGTTATTAATTTTAAATATAATTTTGTTATTTTAATTAATTTATGGTTAATTCTCTTTTTTAATTTTTTGTAAAATCTCTTCAGTGGTTTTTTTGATCTCACCTTGTTTTTTTCGGCCAGTTGTTGCTCCAGGTCTTTATTGACCTTTTGTAACTGGTCAAGATCACTTACAGTAACCGTCCCGTTCTGCTCACCGTCACACTCATCTCCATGTGACTGTGCTGTTAAACTCAACACCTCACCCTCCAGATCTGACACCTGTTAAGAACACAAAGAAACATGCAAATACAAATACATTAAATTATTAAGACAATGTATCTAACAGCAACAGGCAGCTCAATGCTCGGGTGGGTAAAAGCACACACTGACCCGTGACTGGTATGAAGAGAGTTGTTGTGTTTTTGTGAGGACTTCCTGCTGCAGTGACGTCATCTGAGAGTTGTGTTCTCGCTCTCTCTCCTCAGCCTCCAAACGACGAGACTCACACTCAGCCTGCAGAGAAGACAGACTGCTACGGACCGCCTGCAGCTCTGACACACACAACAAGAGACAGAAATGCAGACAAATATGAAGCACATAAAAGTTTCAGATTTAATCTACAGTGACAAACACATCTGTCTATTGTATTAATTCTGCAGGCAGAACTCAAAAACATCACAAATGTAGTTCAGTTCACATAAAATAAGTATTCCTGCCCTAGAAACTAGCTGAAATAAAGAGTTTTTATATTTTATTTTAGTTAATGTTATTTTACTTATTTTTTATGGTTTTAATTTTAGTTTCTGAGGGGTGGACAGGAGCTCCCCTGCTTCCAAAGCACAACTGGTCCCTCACCTTCCTTCAGCGCGTTTAGTTCCTCCTCCTTTGCTCCTAAATCCTGAGAAAGACGACTCACTTCCTGTTCCGCCTTCTCGAGAGACTCCGTCATTTTGCCGACCTATCGAAATCAAGCAATAAATCAAGCTCCTGACACAGGAAAATGTGTAAACAAATGGATGCGTGTCTGAACATGTCAGGGAATTAACCTGTTGTTGGAGTTCTTCTCTCTGTTTTCTGGTTTCCTCCAGAGCTTTGGCAATTTCAACGCTTACTGTCTGTCTGCTGATCAAATCTGCCTGTAACAAAAATATGGCACACAAATGTTATACTGGTGAGCAACATAACTCAAGAACACAAAATACCTCTTAAAAAGTGCAAGACAATTAAAATATTTTTTTCACAAAAATTGCAGGACATCTGTTTTCAGGGTTAATAATAAGAAATGTTTAGAAATAAATAAATAAATGCTGCCTTGGTGAACATAAATCTTATTGACCACAAACTTCTGAATGGTAGTGTATGTTACAAAGGTAATCTGTGAAGTTCTCACTCTGGACTGCTCTAGTTCTGCTGTCAGTCTCTCTACAGTGCTGTCAGCCTCAGCTTTGCTCTTCAACAGTGAGGCTTTTTCCTCCTCCAGTAACCGCTTGAGAAAAAGAGACAAACATCAGATAACGTTCTCATGTTAAGTGCATAATAATTAAAGAAAGGCTAGTGATGTTTCACACACCAGGGTGTCCTGATGCTTGCTTGCTTCTGTTTCTCTCTCTCTCTGTAGTGTAAGAAGTTCCTCTTCTAGTCTGGCTGTTTTCTCCAAGCCTCTCTGTCTCTGTTTTGAGATCTGTTGCTGTAGTCTCTCTCTCTCCTCTGCCCACTCCGCCTGCTGTGGGACCAAAAGTCAGAGGTCAACACTCTAAGGCAAAACTAAAAGGAGTTAGCCAGTCGCTGATCTGCCTGCCAAACCAATTTTTAAATAACTCAAAACCCCATAAGTTATTTCCTTGTCTAATGCTAGCGTCCCAGTAGTCATGACTGATATCTGACAGAAGGGGGCGACATTTCAACAAAAACAGTCTGTCAGTCTCTGAGCCAGCCACTGGGATGTTTAGTCAGACTTTGACTGACATCACATACCAGTTTTTCTGTATGCGTTTCACTGTCTTCAAGTTGCTGTTTCAGACTCTTCCTCTTCTCAGTGCAGTCAGCCAGTCTCTGCTCCAGATCTGATATCTGACACAACACACACGTCATTCAGATCATTCAGCCACAGTCACGTGATATGTAGGTTAACTGTGGGTAAACTCACCTGTGCGTCTGTCCTCTCTCTGTAAGCTTTGGACGAGTCGTCTTTGTGCTTGACCAGAGTCTGCAGATCTGTGATGCTGGCGCTCTGCCGAGAGATCTGAAAACGAATGAGAAACAGGAATTTTGTCATCGAAATAAAGTTGAATTGAAAGTTGAAATGAAAGTACAATTGTTGTATAGAATGACATTGTGTATAACTGTACAGTACAGTACAGCAGAGTGCAGTATTAGGGGTGTGAATATTTTGGTACACAGAAAATAAAGATTCAAGATTCCATTTTTTAAAATTGAATTCAAAAGGGTTTTCACAAATTCAATTCAATCTGACTCAATTCACAATGAAATTTGATTTTATTCATAAAATATGCATTTTTTAAAGAATTAATACTTTTGAGTAAGGATGCATTAAAATGATCAAGTGTCAAAATTCAGCCTTCCATCACAGTAAAATATGCATTTTTTTATGTATTTATATTTTTGTATATGTATGCATTAAAATGATCAAGTATATATATATATAATTTATTACCATGAATTTTCCTGGCCTGGAAATCACAACTGTTAAAACATTATGTAAATCAGCACAAGAGTTTAGTCGCTGGGGTTTACCTGGGCCTCCAGTGAACTGACTGCAGTGGTGTGATTTGTTCTCTCCTCCAGCAACTCTCCTCTGGCCCCCTCTAACCTCTGCTCCAGTGAAGACTTCTACACACACACACAAACACAAATACACACACACACACACACACACAAACACAATATGTGGTTTTTAGATGACTGAAACTGCAGTAAGACGATAGGTGTGTATATTGTGTCCTCTGACCTCTTTGAGCAGTTCCTGTAGGTGCTCATCCAGAGAGAAGTTTGCTTCTAGTCTCCTCTCTAAGGAAGCGGCCTTCTCCTGCAAATCAGCCAAAACACGCTCTCGCTCCTCCTCTGTCACTGCCACCTGACCAATAACAGTAGGGTATGAAAAGTTATAATGTGACAAAGAAGCAGTGTTGTATTTAGAGTGTTGCATTTAAGTCACAAGAAGACATACTTTCCTCTGTTGTATGTAATATTATTAGTTAACATGAAAGACTAAATCAACAGAAGTCTTGACTAATCACTTTATGAACATCTGAAAATATGTAGTATACAATATACACCAATAACTACCATAAGTAAAGATTAAAATTAAGTTTTAAGCTTTAATTTTTTTTGCAATGAAATGGAACAACACATAAGTATCTCGAGATGCATTGTCACAAATCTTGATACTCTTGTGAACAACTTAAATATAAAGTGAAAAGCTATAGACAGCAGACAAAAGTAATTTGCATTTAGTTAGTTTTTGTATGTCCTATGTAATTATATAGCCTACAGGTTTTCATTGGATGCCACTCATATGTGTGTCTGCATAATTTAGCACATTTGCAGACAGTAATTTTCACTTGCAAATGCGAGTGAAGGCTTTAGTATCAAAGAATTTTTGTTGAGTCAATCAGACCTTGTTCTTGTGCTGTTCATGCTGTAGCTTCAGCTTATTGTGTTCAGACTGGAGCTGCTCCATTGATTTCTCGAGTGCCTTTGCATTGCTTTGTGCCTGGAAAACAAAGAAGAAACAATACAGAAATAATGTGTAGTCAACTGCAATTCAATAATTTCAACACCACAGCAAAACGAACATGTTATTGCACACATATTGCAACAAAACAATTAAAAATAATATAAAATGGAAATATTGGAAATTATATAGTATTTGGTTTTAATAAAACAATCCTAAAATTAATCATGAGCAATGCTATAACACTGTTATAAATGTATAACAGTGAAGGAAATGATAAAAGTGCAAGATTGGCTGAAAACACTTTCAAATGGAAGGTGTGGCTCTGTTCCCATACGTGAGCCTCTTGGCTTCTGAGAGTCATCTGTACTGATGAGCTGAAAGTTGCCAAGTCCTCACCTTCTGGAAATCCTCTGAGACCTGCTGGATCAGCTGCTGTAACTCCTGCTCTCTCCTCTCCAGAGCCACGACCCTCCTTTCAGCATCTGTTCTCTCATTCAACAACTCATCCCTGAAAGAGACAGAGAGACAAACTGAGGATTTGATTTTTGTCATTAAGACATTATTATTGAAAGGAACTTCTTTAGAAAGAAGAACATCCAATCATTCTCATCCCATTCCAAATGTTTTGTAGTATGGACCAATCAGGGTGTGAATTATTCCTTTAAGGAAGCTAAATTAATCTGTACATCTTCACATACCTTTGGGCCTGTAGCTGTGAGTTGATCCTGCACATCTCCTCGTGTTCCTCTCCCAGCTCATACAGCTTGTCTTGGGTTTGGCTCAGGGTCAGTCTCGCTGTGTTCAGATCCTCTCCTCTCAGTTTGAGCTCTTTCTCCCGCTGACTCAGTTGCTCCTCTCGCCTCAGCAGCTGCAGGACAGATTTTATGATGAGGCAGCTTAAACAGTTTGGGAATGAGATGGAACTTCTTGTCTATTCTGCAATGTATATGAGCTGCCACAGTTTGAGTTTTCAATCACTTCTTGCTATTAGATTAAATATTCCTTTAATTTGGACATGCATTAGAGCAAAAATTATTGTTGAGTGCAGGAATATGGAGGATGGTGAGGTGTGTCATTTTTCGAAGTCTGTTTGCTATTATTGCTGTGCACAACTAAATAAAAAGAATACACAAGGCTCACTGTGCTGACCATGTGTTTGAGTTTGGCCAGTTCCTGCTGCTGAAAGCCCTCCAGCTCATCCAGGTCATCTCTCTTCTGGAACAGACTTAAACTCTGCTCCGTCATCTCGTCTAGCCGAGCTGTCAGTGACAACTTCTCCTGTTTGGGAGAAAGTAGCCAAAACAACAGGTCATTAACACTGATGTTTGAAATAATCATTGATCAGCTGCTTTTAAACTGACAGTGATTTACAAAACACTAGTCAGAGCAACAGTCCTTAAACAAATCTTTATCCAATATGTTATAAAGCATCCTTACCTGTTCCAGAATAGCTAGCTTTTCCATCCACTCCTGGTCCTTCTTCTCTAATGCTAAAGCCAGGCCCTCTGCCATCTTGGCTCTGTTGGCTTGGAAAGTTTCATTCTGGTCCTGAAGTTTGCGCATGGATGCTGATTGAACACAGAAATAAGACAAACGATTTCATCTTTCTGTTTTTTTTTTATCTTAAAGAAATATTCTAGATCGTTTTCAAAACAATGTCTATGCATCTTAGTTTTCACATATGATACTTTAAATATCTTCCTCAACGTGTGTAAACAAGCAGCAAACATGTTTACACTAAATACACTTACATTGATAGTTTCACAGGAAAGAGATTTGGAGGGTTTAAAAGCAGAAATGTGCAGCTTATATTTTTGTTAAAGCACTTTAAATATTCAGTAAAAAAAAAAAGGTTTATTTCTATAACCCTTATAGAAATAGTTCACCCAAAAATGAAAACTTACTGAAATTTACTCGCCTTTAGGCCATGCAAGATGTAAATGAGTTCATCAGAACAGATTTGGAGACATTTAGCATTACATCACTTGCTCACCAATAGATCCTCTGCAGGACATTTTAACTTTAAACCATTGCTTCTGGCCAAAACACGCAGTTCATAATCCATTAAATTTTCTTCTGTGGATTACTTGTTGATTATTGTGTTGTATTTATCAACTGTTTTGACGGCACCCATTCACTGCAGAGGCTCGCATTTCTCCAAATCTGTTCTAATGAAGAAGCTAACTTTTCTACATCTTGGATGGCCTGAGGATGAGTATATTTTCAGCAATTTTTTACTTCTGGGTGAACTCTTCCTTTAAAACTGATAACATGATATCAGTGGTTACGTGTTACCACAGACCCAACAAATGTAAAGTAACATTTTAGTTTTATTAATCAAACTTTATTGGAAAAAAAGAATTCCAAATGTCCTTGTTAGTACAGCTGTGAAATAGATGGTTAGTACAAGCATCTATTTTCTTCAGTTGATTAAAATCAGTGTATTTTTTTTTTCCTTTTACTTTGGGAATGTCTAGAAATAAATCTGAGCTTTTAGATTCATAACACTTGGAAATGAAATGTCTTATATTAGGTTGCTATTTACAGGCACAATTTACACTTGCTGAAAAAAATATGTCACCCTCAAAAAATGTTGTTTAAAGCAGCAAAAGACTTTATTAGACTTTTCTTAAGCTGGGCTCACACTACAGTAGTTTTAGGCCAATTTATCCATGGAGGAAAACTCCCAAACAAAGAGGTTAAAGAAATATTCCAGGTTCAACACAAGTCAAGCTCTACTAACAGCATTTGCGGGTTTTACTGATGAATTCACCAAAGAAAATCATTTTTGTCTGTTTTTTAAAGCAAAAATTACTGTTCCAGTAATAGAATAA
The DNA here is from genome assembly GCF_018340385.1 of Cyprinus carpio. NCBI lineage: Eukaryota > Metazoa > Chordata > Actinopteri > Cypriniformes > Cyprinidae > Cyprinus > Cyprinus carpio. The sequence continues at coordinate 17,854,220 of NC_056579.1, read as the reverse complement.
TTATAATTTAGCTGTAATAGTAATAATAATAATAATAACAATAATAATATTAGTGTAAATTGTTCTTTTTGAAGTGAGAATACTGCAGATGAACATCTGACATTAAGTGATTCTATTTACAGTAGTCACATGTCAACTTCAACTGGGGGAGAAATAATATACAGTGATAATCAAGCTTAACTTATATTAAATCCTGAAGACATCTGTGATAAAAACAATCAAATAAAAGTGAATCTTCATTTTTTGCTTTCTGATCGAGAAGCAACCTTATTTGTCTGTAAGAATGTATGTTTGATCTGTGTGAGGTTTGTGTAAAAGCACTGGACAAACAAATGGCAAACAGAGCAGAGGAGAGAAAGCCAAAAGAAGGAAGAGGCCAAAATGGGAGGAAAAGAACGGTACGTACAATCCTGATACTTCTCTAATGCAATCTCAAGCTTCTCCTTGGTCTTCTGCATTAGCCGAAGCTGCTCAGCGTAGTCTAGGGTCGGGGAATGGGATACCAACACACACAAAAACACGCCCGGAGGGAGGCAGGGCAGGGGGGGATGAGGGGGGAGGATCACGGGGAGTGGGGGAGGAGGGACAAAAACAGGGGGGAGAAAACAAAGGGACAAACATGATTGAGAAGATAAACAAATGGAGGGAAAAACAGAATGATTTTCTGAGATGAGAAAACCAGACTGATTGTGAGGCTGAACAATGACTGACCTTTGACCTTTACACTAATAGATCATCCCTGATCAGGTCAATTATGCAATCATCTTATCTAGTATTGCTCATTTAGGGTTAAAGGAGTTTCTAGATCAGGCTATGTAATTGATACCACGGCAGGCTGATAGATAGTGAGAGCCAGGTATCTATTATTTATGCAGGTTTTTCCAGGCCATTACAGTGCAGTCATTTGCATTCATTCCTGGCTCGTTTGTGGCAAATCTGTCAAATGTCATGTGCTTCATACATTTCCATTGTGGCAAAATATATAAAGGGTTTAAAGGTGTTCAAATACAGACTGAAATAGATTCAGCCCGTAAGAGTGGCAGGTAAAAAAAGATGTACATGCAACAGCCTCTAGCTTTTCCTTTTCTCATTGATTTTCCAATGACGTTTTGACAAAGCAGTCACATTGGCCTCTCGTATCTTTTTCTCCTTTCAGTCTTTTTCTCTTGTTGTGTTTACATGAGTTTCACTGTATTGTGTGTTGGTGATACCTGAGAGTTTGGCCTCCAGTTTTCGTATCTGATCGTTTCTGCGCTGAATCTGAGAAGAAACATCATCTCTGGAGCTGCTGCCATCAGACGCCTAAGAGTGAATAACAGAGAATATAAAAATAAATCATAGATAAAAAAAAAATCATATTAATATTCTGGCCAATACTGATCAGTACTATCTATTATTTAATACTAATTACTGATTAGATATTATTTATAATTTTTTTAAGATTAATTATTTTAATGTTATATCCAATAACTGAGAAATAGCTCATATTAAAATTAAGTCAAAGTAAATTAATATTTAAATAAGTTTTTTGTTTAACAAAAATGAAATGAAACTAAACTAAAAAATAAAATGAACCATTCTAAAATAAATGTAAATTTGGGAAACAAAAATATTGTACAGTAAGAAAAAAAAAATGGTTCATTTTAAAATTTGCTTTGTTTTAAATATTTACTATAAGCAGTAGATGACAGCAAATACTACCTAAATGTAAAAGCAGTGGAAATGAGAGTAAACAATAAATATACAATACTGACCAATATCAATAAATCAGAAAAACACAAAACACTAATATCAAAGAAATTAGCCATATAATTACATAAGTTCAACAGCACAAATGCTAAATAATTTTATATAAATAATTATACTATTTACACTGTCCTTGGGGTCCAAACCCATCAGTTTCTCTCAGCAAAACACCTACAATATAAAGGTGGGTTTGATTTAGACCGGTTACTGATACTCTCATCCTCCAACAAGCCTACAGCTTTAATTATTTAGGGCGAAAGACAACCTCAACCTAACCCTGAGTGTGTCTGCCATTAATTGCTAGAGGACAAGAGTGTCAGGTTACACTGGTTTGTCAAAGCATGTGATAATATTTAGCACTCTCTGGATTTCTCTGGCTTCCCGAGAAGCATAGCACAGCACTCTAGTAATAAACTTCGTCATACTGCCACGTTGTTCAGGTGCAGCACTGTGCAAACATAGTCAGTACACAGTCATATAACTTTCTCTACAAGGGATACTGAAAATATGCCAGTCACTTGAAACAGGAATAACTACTATGTATAGGATATAGGAAAGTATTTACTATGTCTGCTATCAAAATGTGTCAGCTGGCACTTTACTGATACCTAGAAGTGAAAGTGCACTTGGAAGGTTTTCGTTGAGTTGTAAAAGGATCATTTGAATGATTAAAATATTGTATTAATATTCTCATGACAAGACTCATTTTTCATAATATTTTTTGACAAAAAATTTAAAAAGATTTGCCACCATTCAGTGCAACCCTAAGAGAAATATAACACAAAATTATTTCTTTCTGACCAAACTCTGAATAAGCCAAGAATAAACAGTACAGCAGATGCTGAATATTCAGCTTTGTCATAACAGGAATAAATGACATTTTAACATATTAAAACAGAAAAGTTATTTATTAACTCTATTTTAAAAAAATTATGAATCCCTGATCTTGCCAAAAATCAATACCAACTCCAAACTTTTGAACCATAGTGAACTGCACTAAAGAAGAACTGGTGTAGATTAAAGTACTCAAAACATTAACGTTTGAAAAAGTACACACTGAACATGAAGGAAGCAGTAACCTCGTACGATGATTGAGATATCCTATCATATCCAATCCTAGAATGATTACTGGATTCCTGGTATAATCACCAGCTAGAAATTTTCAAACAGACCAAGCAACTTTATGTGTCTAAACGATGTATGAAGATATGATATTGCAAGAAGCTGGAGACTGAGAATTACACAAAAGCAGAGAAGGATCTACTCACAAAGTCGTCGCCTGAATCTGCGCCAACAGAAGTGATGGACTCTTTGCTCATGGAGCGAGGGATGCGGCCGGAGCGAGGGGCAGTGGCGGCCTCCTCTACCAGCCTCTTCTTCAACTTTGCGAACATCTCTGTAGTCTAGATGTAGCGTATAGCTGTGTGTGTGTGTGTGAAGCAATGATTAAAATGTCTCTCCTACTGTCAACAAGACACTTTAGGGTCCTCGTAAAACAGACTGGCTCATATCCATGGCGTATGCAGATCTCATTCTGGTGTTACTCTCTGCTGCCTTGACTCTGTGAAGAAAACTGGGATTACAATAGCAGAAGGATACAATCAAACAAGGCTTTTAATCAGCAGATGCCTTTCTGAATGAAATCAGTGTGCTGTGCTGCCAACCCACACGCTAAGAGTGAACTGCTTAGTAAACATCACTATCTAGTGAACATCTGTGCGTATTTATATAGTTAATGGAGGTGACATATCAAAATAGTAGTACACTTACATTATTGATACTCGAGTGGAGGATTATTAAAAGCAGATGAGTTGTTTTTAAGCAAGACATGGGTGGCACAGTAAAATTAAATACTAATATCAGCTCATAAAACTAAATTCTGATGCGTTTCAATGTTTTAGAATAGACTGAACGGCAAAAGAGCCCGATTGTTTACATGGCTTGATATGCTACATTGTAGTAAGCTAACTAGTGTCGGGTTTGAATGACACGTAAGCTAGATGCCGGAACCATTCATCAGTCACATGCTGACAGTGCATGACAACATCTACCCCAAAAACTGCCGATAAAAAGACCAGAGGAATAACAGATCAATTGCAAACAGAGCTAGCTAATGTTAGCTCTCGTCCATCTCCTATACTAAACCAACAAAACAGACAAGCGTAAACCTACCGTAAAAACTCCATACACTCTGACAGAACTGAGGTTAATTGTAAACTGAAATCACGTTTAATGCAAATATTTCTCCAGGCGCCACATCTGTGTTTGATCTTTTTGTCGTGGCTAGCAGCTGGCTAACTTACTTCACCACGTAATCTTCAGTCACCAGTTTCCTGATGACGTTCCAGGAACAACTTGGCGATTGGGCTCATCGCTGATTGGACGACCACAGGAGGGAGGCGTGGCTTCGGGTTCGCGTGATTTCATGTCAAGCGTTGATAAATATTAGACGCATCATATTATTAAAAATGTATAGTCACATCAATGTATTTACACTTATGATATATTAAAATAATAAATATTGTTTGTAGGCTATATTAGTTTTGCTTTCACTTATTCTAATTTTGGAAGGAACTTTTTTTTTTTTTTCGCAAAAATTACTTTGTTTAAAAGCAACTCCTGAAAAATAGCTTGCTGTTTTGTTTCTTACTAAATATAAATCTGAACATGAGCTTTCACTATAATTACATACCTACATAAAATATTGCCTACCACACATGTAGGAGAATTGATACAAACTCACTATAAAATGTCTGGAATAGCTAACTGTATCTTCATGGATTTTCAGGTTGAAATGACTCTTCTTCTAAACAATGATACAATTAAAGCATTTCAAACAGACCCCAGATAGGCCTACCAGTAACAAATATAATTATGATGGGATATAAAAAATGACAATCATTATCTCTGTATAAGGGCTGAAGTTTTTGTTTTTGTTGTTGATTGGTAGAGAGTAGAGAGAGAGAGATCATTTTGTCATCATTTAATAGAGATTGATTTTTTTGTAATCTTTTACTAACAGTTGACTTTTTCCATTAACTTCCATAGTTTTGGCTACCATCAATTATTTGGTCACCAACATTCTTCAATCTTCTTTTGTGCTCAACAGAAGTAAGAAACTCTTACAGGTTTGGAACACCGTATCGCTTTAAGATTGCTTCCATGCAGAGTCTGCAAAGAGGACATGCCCTTTAAACGATTCTGTTATGGGTTGTGCAATCACCACCTACAGTGGACTGTTTTGGCCATCATATATTGTCACTTGTTGGCCAAGGCCTGTTACGCATCAGTATTCTTAGAAATACTGACAGTTTAGTTTTGTGCATAATTTACAATGCCGTTTGGGACTGTTCTAATCGGTTTATTATAATAACAACCTGACCAAAAAAAAAAAAAAATAAAATAAAAATAAATTAATAAATTGTATGTTTGTTTGATAGATAATTTTTTTTAAATTAATTGTTATTTTTTTTGATGAAGGAAGTAAGTAGTCATTCTTGACTTGAGTTAACCACAAAGGTTTATTGTATAAAATGTTGAAAATCATTTTTAAAAGTGTGTATATTTTAGTGCAACTAGGTCTAGGATATAAAAGCATTGCTATCATTCTGTCAGGTTTTAGATACTGCATGTAGCAGCAAATCCATCACATTATAGTTTATTTATTATTTTTATCATAAAAAAAACAAACATTTTCATTACATATATACACAAATGCTAAATCGAGAAGACTATAACATGCAAAAGAATAAAAATAAGCATAGTCAGTTATTAAATTGGCAATTATTAGGCACACTGTAATTTGACGAGGTATCTGTTATTGAAAGCTATTTTACAATTCATCAGAACAATTGGACTTGCTTATATTGATGGCTCAGGAGGATAGCATCACAATCCCAAAACAGGACATCTGCAAAATTGTTCCTCGTTCTTTTGCGCAACCAGAAGATGGTGCTGCTGATGATAATAACCTATACTGACAGTGCTCAGCAACTGAAGCCGCAGAATATCAACAGAGCTGCAAATTACATACCACCTCAACAAACAAATAAATAAATAAACACACATTAAAAAGAAAGCAAGCAAGCACCAAACAAACAAACACACCACAAATCAATCACAATTTAATAAAAATAAATGCCATAATATAGAATTAAATAATTTGTATAAAATAATAATACAATAGAATACAATTATTAAACTAGTCGTTGTGTAGCGTACATAAAAATCAGATTAGACAATCTTTAGTTCGCCTATAATGGCAATAATACATGAATAATCGCTCACAGAGACGCAGAGTGAAATAGCATTGCATGATATTGTTGTTTTGAAAGTCTTTGAAACGTTTTTTCTTATTTTTATCCACGGTTGATTCAACAATAGGCTATAAAATGAAAATATTTTAATGATCGCCTGACTGCATGAACCAGCCAGCGAGGTTTCGATGCGCCTGATTTTAACCAATCAGAGGCCTCACCGTCTGTCAAGCGCAGAGAAAAAACACGCATCTCATCACAGCGGTGTCTCGTCCTGCATTCTGATTGGCCAGTGAGTGTGCCACTCAATTGCGCATCGCTACTACTACAGGTCGGTGCGGATCAAACACCTTGCAGTCGGTTCAAAGCCATTGAGAAAAAGGGGGTCTCTCTCGGATATGGTGGAGTAGGCTACATCGGGGCGGCTTGGAAACCACCTGGTTTGGAATAACCCGATGGAAATTGGAGGACAGGGACCTTGAGAAGTCCGTTTCTACGAGGTTTTCATGGAGCGTTGAGCTTATTATTATGTGGTGGCTTGCCTTAATGATGTTTACATTTCCGACTTTCCCATTCATCGTGTTTGTGTGCATGGGGTTATCCGAGGCGGTTCATTCCTACGATGCGCTGCCTTTAGTAATAAGGAAATCTCGTTCGATCGCAGAGGAGCATCCAAACACGAGCGCGAACGGGGTTCCAGGGTACCGGCTCGGTATTGTCGCATTAACACCAGCGCCCACGCGCGCGTCCGCCAGAAAACCGATAAATGTCGCCGCACCAGCAGCCACCATTAAACCACCACCAACAGAGCCCACCACCCCATCCCTGTCTAATCCCAGCTACATGGCCGCATTTGCTCGGAGGAGGCTCAGCTCTGTTGAAACACTGATGAAAGAATCGCAGATGTCTGATAATGAAGCGGACAGATCAGGCGTCGTGCCCGATTTTAGCACAACCTCTGACAATTCTCAAGGTGAGTTGAAATGGATAACGACATGCTGAAATTAAGAAATCACATTTCTGGCAACAGAAATGCTTTTTAAAATCAGAATACTCTTTAAAGCATAGGCAGTTTAGTCTGTCTAATCAGTTATATGAGATTATCAGGCCCTTTCTGCCTTCTGATCTGTCATTTTAATCTCGTACTGTACCAACACATCATTCCTGCAGTCCCCCGTCCGCCTCTCAGCAATCACTTCATTTGCAAAGACATGCAACATGATATATTGATGAGGTATCGATCAATAGCACATTCACCCTCTACCGGTATCTATCTATCTATCTATCTATCTATCTATCTATCTATCTATCTATCTATCTATCTATCTATCTATCTATCTATCTATCTATCTATCTGCCATATAGTCTAAATCTATCCTGCCATCCATCCATTCACTGATTTAATATACAATTTGACATTTATTCTATTTACATACAATTATTATGGTCTGTCTTATGATGTCTGATGCTGGGTAAGTGCCTATCCATTGATATATAATATGGCAAATCATATTGTAATGTGCTCATACAGGCCCTTTATTGATTGAGCTGCAGGGTATTTGTCCTAACTAGTCAGACTCTGTTGTGTATCTGTCCAGATTTTACCCAGTCATGATGAAGGGATTCAGGACCTGTGGGCTGTATCAGTTAAAGGACACCATCAGCTAGTATTTTTTCTTGTATATATTCAGCTGAGGTTATTTACATTCCTGTTAGAATGGTTTCATTAGTGTGTTGCTGATAATCACTGGTAGGACATGAAGGCCACAGATTATCCACTGTGTGTACTGTATGTGTTAAAGAACCAGGTCACACTGTTAATGAGAGTGAAGTCTACATAAATCTTGCATGAAATGGTCGTTTGAGGGCACCAGTTGTTCATATGGAAGTATCTATAGACTTGGCCTACTTTTCCATAATAATGCTAAATCCCCAAGATAACAAAACCGACAGTTATCAGCAGTGCATTTACAAAGAGGTCATTGACCCCAGTGATTTTACACTGCATAGGTTTAGATGTTTACACACATTTAGAAAACCACCAACGTATTTCCAAATCAGAAACAGGCAACATTTACTACAGATGTTTAACCCTTCCCTGCCCTGCCATTGCGATTAGACATTCCACAGCCGTTGTTCCTGATGGTGAGGATATGTATGTTCACAAAAGCATGGACTGTGTCTAAGCCTGCCTTTATTAGGACACTATGAAGTGCGATGGGAGCCCTTTAGATAACAGCCTAAGGGCCAGAGAAAGTGGGCTAAGAATCCAGAATGGACACTAAATAGAAACATACTTTCATTTAGAGTGATATACTTCACTATAATACAGGCATCTTTAAAAAAAAAAAAAAAAAAAAAAAAAAATAAAAAAAGATGGCATTTTTGTGTGAAGAGTCCAAGGTTGGGCAAATTCAGAATTAAAAAATTGACTCTTTACATTCATGATTTGGAATTTCAGAACAAATCGGCTTTATTGTGAAGAGACCAAGGTTGAATTTGGAATTTCAGAACACATCCATCTGAATGTTGTTCTGGAATGTGTTTTTACTGATTTTATTATTTGATTTTGAGCTTTTAATTTTTTTAATAATTATTTTTAACTTTAATTTATTATGTAATTTCTGATTATCTAATGGAAATACTCCATATGTTTTGTATATAACATATAGCAAGGTAATTCATATACAGAAAAATTAAATTATTATTGAAAACTACAGTAAGTTTACTTTATCTTTAGTTTTTATGTTTAATTATACATTTATTTTAATTTTATTCTATATTTATTTGACTTTCTTAAAATTGCCATTGAGTTTGCTACATCAATTCAAATTCAAGAACTGAATTCAATTGTGAGTGGTGTACAACCCTAGAAACAACATCTGTTTACATGTTTCTTTTACTAATTCAGATGCATTTTCAGTAGTCAGAGCTTTCCTGTTATGTGTCAGACTTTAGCTAGAGGGGCATCTGACTGCACATCTGAAATATTCTAATGGAAAAAGATAAATCCTTTATAATGTGTATGATTTTAGAGGTGAGCGACTTTGACCTACATCCTAACAGCTGTGCATTAGATGCCCCAGAAGAATATGTTTGTCTGGAAGATGTGTCTACAGACTCACTCTTTCACACTGAGACATTATTTCTTTTGTTGTCTGACATTTAGTGTCCGTCTTGTCTTTAGCTTCATATCCAACATTGAACAACCCCTAATATACAATGGCACCCTACTTCAAAATAAACAGATCATTTAGTTCCTGTGTTTATTTACTGACGGTTCATTAAAACATCACGCCTGAGGTCAGTGAAGCCACATCACATTTACCTCACATCAAAGCTTCATCCTCTCAGCTGTTTCAGTTGTAATCGCTCTGTCATATTTAATATTTTCATATTATTGTTGTCATAAAGCGATGAGTCTGGTCGGCAGCCTCATTTACATTGATGTATGTATAATCTGTCAGACTGGGATGTGTAAGCTTCTTATCCGAGCCCTCCACAGCCCCCCTCAGGAGCAGAAGGTGTTTACGTACACACGCCGCAGCTCTGTGTCTCAGAAGTTGTGTCTGTCTCTGCATACAAATGATGTTTTCCCTTTCGGCAGGTGCCCCTCTGGGTGACCTAGTGCAGTAAATCTGGTAAAATGGGTTCTTGGGATGAAAGCATCTGAATCTTCAGTCATATGCATTAAACTGCAAGTCAAACATGCCATTGTTAAAGTTATTGGGAAAATTACATTGTGTTTGTTAATAGAGGTGACTGAGTGCATTGATTATTGTGTTGTTATATACAGTATATACACTACCAGTCAAATACCTTCATTTGGTGAGATTTTTTAAATTTATTTGATCAAAATTACAGTAATATTATAAAAATATTTTTACAATTTAAATTAAGTGTTTTCTATTATAATATGTTTTAAAATGCAATTTATTTTTGATGGCAAAGCTCCAGTGCCACATGTTTCTTCAGAAATCATTCCAATATGCTGTTTTGATGCTCAAGAAAAATTTATTATTATCAATATTGAAAACAGTTGTGCTTCTTAATATTTTTTGTGGAGCCGTGATACATTTTTGTTTTTAGTATTCTTTGATGCATAGAAAGTTTAAAAGAACAGCATTTATTTGAAATAATAAAAATAATACAATTGTAACTAACTATTCATAATTTAATGCATCCTTTCTAAATAAAATAATTAATTTCTTTATTTAAAAATAAATAAATAAAATACTGAGAAACATACAAAACAAACACACTGACTCCAAACTTCTGAACACTAGTATATATTGCAGGGAAGTTTTTTTTTTGTTTTTTATCATTCAGAATCAGTCTGAATGATTTGCTCATCAATCAGAGTTCACTGAGTTCACTCTGTGATCCGGTTCCAGCTCAATGGATTATCATCAAACAACAGCTTAAATTTCAGTCTGTTCTTCACTTAGAGATGTCAAATATCTTTAGGAGATTATAAAATATAGTCTTGTATGGATTACTATTGTGATGTTTTTATGGTGTTTTTGCGTCCTTTTTGAAGCTTGAAGCCTTTGTACCCGCATGGGAACTAATTGCATGTAAAAGACTGACAACTAAAATTCTCCTTTTGTGTTCCATGGAAGAAGTCAGGGTTTGGAACAACATGATGGTGAATAAACAATAACAGTATTTTAATTTTTGGATTAACTGTTCCTTTAACACCTCGCCTGGCTTTGATTTCTGTCCCCTGATCTAAATGACCCAAAGGGAATAAGCCGTCCTCTCTAAGGGATAAGAGTTGCTTGAATAATGCGCTCTTTCAGATTTACATTTTTATAAATATAGCCCTCTTTGCTTTTTGAGATCAAACACATTTGATCATAAGCAAACATAGAGGAGCTCTGGCCTAGCAGTTAGCACATGCCGTCCATCTGGGAAAGACAGGTTCAATTCTGGCTCTCACATCCAGATGTTGCTGGTCAACTCAATAATTCTGAGCCAAATAATTCAGATCGATTTTAAATATTGCAGCAACACTGCTGGAAAATCATCTTTGATTTAACTTCAGCTGATATAGATTTGGAATTGCACAAGCTTTAGTTGTTCCCAGCAGCCAGAATTTGCCTGATTTGCCTTTAGAGTTTGTGTTTTTTCTCCATGGACCTACATCCTCTCCTGCATACTAAAGATCTGCAGTCTAATATCATCTTAATGAGCTATCAGAGTCAGGCTGCGGGGAGTCATTTATTACAGCAGGCAGAGATCAGCAAGATGGAGTAGTGTGATGCATAGCGGACTTGAACTTGAAGGAGAAATTACAGAGGACATTAACAACAGGACTTTGTGTTTCAACTCTGTATGGGTAACAGTTTATCATGGGTTTCTCCATTAGTATGAGGTGTGTGTACACCCCAGAGATTTTGCTTTGTTAAACCTACATTGTAAAGAAATATTTGCAGTTGTTGCCACACAGAGCTACTTTAACCTGATCCAACTCTTACTTTTAGTTTTACTGTTGTAACCTAATATATTTAGGTTGATTCAGTGATGATAAATAATATTTTTGACATTAAGTTGGGTTTAAATTAAGACAAAAATAAATAAATAGCTGGGAAACGCTGTCTTAAACCATTAAGATATTAGGGAGAGCAGATTTACAGGATGACTTTGTTGGTGCTTTTTATCAATATTTGATGATCTTAGCATTGCATGATCTTTGATTGTCAAAAATTCATATATAGGCAATCCTTTGTGTGTGTTTCCTCTTAAGAGCTGGTGTGTAACTGCAGTGGTGAAGGAGTGTCGGACCCTGACGAGTGTGACCGTGAGACGGGTCAGTGTGACTGTTTGCTGGGTTACACTGGGCTGCAGTGTGAAGAGTGTGAGGAAGATCACTTCACCAATGGCACCGTCGGCTGCCTGCCCTGCGCATGTGACTCCTTCGGTGCCGACGGCTCCAGCTGTGACAGGTGAGAGGCATTGTGGAAAAAATTATTTCTTAAAAAAATGTGTCCTGCTGTGTTTGTTTTGGTTTTTTTTTTTGCAAATTCACAAAAGTGAAAAAAAAATTATAAATTAAAAATACACACTAGAGTTCAGAAGTTTGGTATTGGTAAGGTTGTTTTATATTTGAATATATTTGAAAATTGTATTTATTCCTGAAATGGCAAAGCTGAATTATTAGCAGCATTTTTTCCAGTCTTCAGTATCCTGCGGAAATCATTCTAATATGTGTCAAGATTCATTTTTTTTTATCATTTTATTATAAATGTATAATAAATAAATATTGTTTTTTATTATTATTATTATTATTATTATTATTATGTTATTTTTTCAGGATTGTTTGATGAATACAACAATCAAAATATCAACAGAAATCTTTTACATTATAGCATCAGTTGCTTAGAAACATTAAAAATGTATTTACAGTCACTTTTGATAAATTTAATTCATTCTTGCTAAATGAAAGTATTAATTTATTTTAAAAATAAATTAATAAAACTTTACTAACCCCAAACTTTTAAATGGTAGTGTAAAATTTAAACATAACAATAAGGTACTACACAGGGTATCTTCTCAACCAATTACAAATATTTATAAAATTAAATTCTTGACATTTTTTGCTGGAGTTGTCTTAACAATTTTCATCCAACTTCCTTTTATTTTTTCAGCAGCTCTGAAATAATTCATTTTTAAGCTTTAAATTATGAATCAGTTTTCCCTATTGTAGATTTCTTTAACAATTTATGTCCATTGTCCATTTAAAACAGATCCATGGACACAAACACTGTTTACACTTCTATTATTTTCATATATCATAAGTTAATTATAATTATTTTAATAATTTATAATTATTAACTTCAACTCTTTCCTTCAAAACTTTTTCAGATTCTTATCAAGTAAACAGGCAGATTAGCTCAGTACCAGTTTCCTGTTGTCATATTTCTCCTCTGCTTTAATTGTTTAGTAGGTTTACAGTGAGACATACTGAGGATAGCCAATTTGATCCTAATTAAATGACATTCTCTGCAGGGAGCAGACTGTTGTGATCCCAGCTTTGTTTTGGGACCATGACCAAAATCAGGATTAAGCTTTAATTTCCAAATATCTTTAAGTACAAATAGAGCTTTGTTGGCTACAGTTGAGAATGTGAAGTAAAATCAGCTCTGAACTGCTGATCACATTTTATGATCCATTATATACCTTTTCAAAAAGCACCCAAGCATTCACGCTCATATATTGTCATGCTGGAGAAATAGTTGATGCTTAGCTATAACAAGTCTGTCATCGTTCAGGTGGACCACCATATTTTAAATCAGCAATAAAGCTTTGACGTTGTGTAATCTTTTAAATGCAGCTTCTAATAATAATAATTAATAATACTGTACTTGGAAGGCTATATCGTTGTCTGTGAAATCACTGGTCTGCTAAGGCTGGTACCCTACTGTGTTTATACCTCAAGAGCTCCTCAGGGAAATTATAACAGCCAATATGAATCCAGTGCCTATTATGAATTTTTATATTAGCATATCCTAATGGCCATATCAAAACTGCAACTTGTTTTTTTGTTCCTCAGTAGAGATGAGCTTCTTATACGTGCATCTACACATTTGAAGCTTGATTGGGATTATATTCCCTGTTTTAAATTTGAACATTTGTAAATGAATAATGACAATCATTTTCCAGTCACTTGTAGCATACTATAGAATACTTTTAAACATAAAAATAAAAAAGTACTAAGAATGATAATTATTGTGGAAAGAATTGACTTAATTGAGAACTAAATTAAATGTTTTTGGACATTTAGTTTATATGGATTATGTAGCTATAAAATATGTTATAGTTTAAATTTATGTTAAATGCAGCTAGCTGAACGTTAGAGTGTTTTTTACTGTGAAAGCAATTTTTGAGTAAAAATTATTTCTCCCCCTAAACCAAGTTCAACTTAATATGTAATTTCATAATCGATATATGGTTAAATTGTACCGTTGAATGTACTGAAAAACTTTTATGGTAAACTAAAATATATGTTAATGTCAATGTACTATTGAAACTTGTGTCATGTATTCAAATCTGATTTATTAAAATGCACATTTGTAACGATGAAGTCGCAATTTACTACATTTAAAATATCAACTTTAAATGTAATATTGAATAACACACTACAGTCATAATATTATAATCAAGTACGTTTCATGTGCTTTAGTATGTTAGTCAACACATCAAAATAAGTATGTGTTTAAGTCACAACAAAAGATTGCTAAAACATTATGATTTGATGTGTACTTTAAAGTAAAACTTTTAATTTGACATTGTGTCAAACTGTACGTAAGTGAAACTAATGGACAAATACACAAACAGCAAAAGTCTCAGTGTTGTAAAAAGTCTCTGCTCAGCCAATCAGATTAAAGGACTGGAATATACTCTATAACAACCCCAAATCAGTCACCAATTAGCATACATTGTATGACATATCAAAAAAATATATAGTGTTCTGTGATCTAAGTCAATAAAGTATGATGCAAGTACAGGTTTTAGTATCTGCACAGCATCAGTTGCTTAGAAACTAGATCTTTCATGCATTCTTCCCCCTTTAGGAAAACATCTAAATCTTTCACTTTGAAAGCATCAGCCTGGTTCCACGGTTGTCATGGTTGTGAAGGATGCAGGCAGGAGAATGATGCTGGCATCTCCATGGCAGCAGAGAGAGCGCGAGGGAAGGGGGTCCAGTCGTTGTGTAACACTGACCTAGTTAATATGCAGCTGATCTGCCCCAGGGTCTCTGAAACATTAATGAGCTTTCTGCTACTGCTGCCTGCTCAACACAGTTTGTCTTTCTGAAAACACTAACACACACACATACACAACCAATCCAAATGATTAAGGAAGGCCCTGGTGATGTTATTATGATATATTAAGTGTCAAGCCAGCAGTGTTGGAGTGCTAAAAACTGGCTGTGATGCCTGATGCTGAATGATTTTTTATTTTTATTTTATCAAACGCCATTGTGAATTATAAGGCTTACGTATGAAACAAGCACAGTCACTCATGAGTAATTAAATCATTTTAATGAATTCAGTTTTGTTAATACCTCATAATCTCCAGTTATAAAACTCAGTTTAATTTTTCAGTAATTCACAATGTGATCCTAATTAAATATTATTTTAAATGCTATTTTTTTTTATAACTAAAATCAGTTTTTTATTTTTTTATTTTAAAATATGTTACTTATTTTATATTATATTTAAATTTGTATTTTTTTATTACTGTATGGTTACCAAGGCTGATCAAAATTTGATCAAAATACCGTCAAAACAGTAGTATTGTGAAATATTATTACAATTTAAATGACTCTTTCTATTTTAATATATTATAAAATGTAATTTATTCCTGTGATGCAAAGCTGAATTTTCAGCATCATTACTCCAGTCTTCAGTGTCACATGATCCTTCAGAAATCATTCTAATATGCTGATTTAATGCTCAAGAAAAATTTCATAGAAAGTTGAAAATAATAAAAATTGAGGCTGTGGGAATACCCATAATTCCTTGCACTTGAATCATTTTATCATGTACCTTTGGTCAATTTATTTCACATGCAGTTATATTTTAGTTTTGTATTATTATTGTAGCTAATATTTTATTTGAATTTAAGTTAATTTAATCACTGAGTAACACTTGAAAATGTTTAACGCTAACGGCTGGACGTGTTTATTTCTGGTATTACTTGTATTTCCACTGATGTTATGACAACAAATAACCTACATTCTCTGCCAGCCTGATTTAAAGAATTTGTTTTTAAAAATGTGTTTTAAGCCGCATTTAGCAACTTTTCCTAATACACAGTGGTGTGTTTCTATCCATACGCTTGCCTTTTTTTTAATAAGGCTAAATTTAATGCTCTGGAATGGGGGTGGATGCATTTAGATAAGCATCATGATGCGAACAGCTACAAAATGCTGCCCTGTTTCGTGTTTACACAAATGCTAAATTTGCCGCCCTAATGAATGGTTCTGTTCAACAGCTGGCTTTAGAGAGCTGTCTCTGGCCCACAGACACACAGACGACGGCTCTGTCTGCTAATGAATATCAATGCAAGGGAAGGCTGGGAGACAGGGTGTGATTGATCATTATATGACCTTGATAATCACTGTTTGTGTGTGTGTATGTGTGTTTGTGTTTGGGAAACAGGCATCTTTATATGCTCTCACTGACTCATCTTTTGAATCCATAGTGTTTCTAGGAAAGGCAGATGTTTGTATTTTGCATCTGCCACAAAAACCCTTGTTATCAGGCGGCCGTTTTCTCTTTCTTGATCTCCTTCTCTCTTTCTCTGGAGAATGTGATTGATAGGTCATATATGTCACACACTTTCATTCCCCAGAATACTCTGGGAGCTGAGCCATCACCATGGCAACCTGTCTATTGGCCCGTGCACATCCACATATCCTCGTACACACCCACACGCTCTGCCTCAGCAAGTGCAAATGTATCTACTAACACCCCATAATGTTAAAAGAATGTGTGTTAGGTAACAGTGCTGAGGTTTATATTGGCAATATATATATATATATAAATATATATATATATATATATATAAATATATATATATATATATATTTCAGTTTATGTAAAAAAAAAATATATATATATATGGTTTTGGCAGGAGGTGATACACCAATTCCAGTGAATGGGAACTAAAGCAACCAACTTGATATAGATTTTAGTCAGAGTAGATATTCACCTCAAGTGAAAACAAGGGAATGGTAAATCTGAGAGGAAATGTCCAGGTCATATTTCACACCAAAATTAAGACATATAAGATATGATATATTGCATAAAGAAAATGAAATCTTATTCATTCATTCATTCATTCATTCATTCATTCATTCATTCATTCATTCAATATATTTAAGCAAAAAAGTATTACGATAATGATATAATTTTTTATAATGTACAGTGAATGTACTGTGAATCAGAGGCTTAATTGTAATGAAAATAATATAACAATTATAATATAATTATATAGATATTATTATATTTGTATTGATGCATGTGTATGTGTCTGTGTGTGTGTGTTGTAAAATATATGTATGTGCCTTATATTTATTTATTTTATTGTATTATTTATATTGTGTGTGTGCGTGTATACACATACATATACATACATTATTTGAAACACAACTTTTTTTTTTTACATTGTGACATTATTTTTTACTTAAACTGAAAGATACAGTACAACATATTGAACAGACGGTATGTCTGTTTCTCACTATAGCTCATTTTGTCTCACATCATATTAAATATGCTTCTTCTCTGACTAAGATCTAGACAAAATAGGGTGTAGCACTCTTTGTCTCTTTTTCCCTCTGTCTCTCTTTCTTGTTTTCTTCACTCTTCTGCTTCCTCTAGGCCAATAATGTATAATTTAAGTGTTTTTTTTTTTTTTTTTAGTTTGGATTGTGTGTTGTTTTATTGTGTTGAGGTGCAGGTGTGGTTTTTTTATTTGTTGCAGGAAGCATCTGTGCGAAACAGAAGTTTCCATATGTTAAATCAACAATTCGCCTGTAAATGTGGATGAAACTGATGATGCTGATCCTGTCCCTATTTTAAGGACCATTTTCGCCTGTAAACGTGGATGAAACTGTTTTTCCCTGTATTATGTAAAATAAAGTATTAATAAATGAATATTGAAGGCTGTGTTTATATTTCATTTATATTATTAAGGCAGAAAAAAAAAAACATCAGTCTGATGCTTTGTTTATTTCACCCTCTCTCTTTTCAAAATCTCCTTACTTCCTCTCAAATCTCCTCTTTCTTTTGAGCTTCATCTGTTGGCTCTGTTATCGCGGATGTTGTTGTTTTTCTGGGGTCCCCAGCGTTGAGCTCCTGTCAGCATGGCTGAGTGCTTTAAACTTGTCCCACGGGTGTCATCATCTGCCCCTCTCTCTTCCAACACTCGCTCCCATCACACACAAGAACCAATCACACAACCTCTGGGAACCCCACCTCACCTCAACCTTCACCCCAGACCTGACGCAACAGCCCTGGGGTGTGAGAGTGTGTGTGTCATTTGGGTATATGGAGGAGTGTTCATGTGTTTTGGGAGTTGACTAATGGCTGTTTTAAGAGAGTGAGGGCTAAATCATACTTTATTATCATAATCAGCAAAATTACTAAATGAAAGAGTGATAAGCACAAGGGTTCATTAGTGGACTAGCTAAGGCAAGCATCCCTATTGCTATTGCTTAAACTTAGTGTTTGGGATTTTATCTCAGTGGTGGTTTCTCTTTTGACACAGGAGAATCAGAACTGGTTTTGTAAGTTTTCCGTACCTTGCACAAATACACACATACCCTGTGACAACTGTAAGTATGCACAAACAAATCCACAGCCATTTGCAAATGTACTCTTCATCAAAAATATATATGAGTGCTTTGTTGTATTTTTTAGTAACTTGCTGGGACTGTTATTTTGTGGCATTTATTCAAGCTGTTTGATTTTTATGTCTAGAAGTTCTAAAGACCGGTTACTTGTGGCATTTTTTCAAGATGTTTGATTTTTATGTCTATAAAAAATTCAAAACAATTTTGTGGCCAAAATATATCGAAATACATGCTAAATATATGTTGCAAACCGTGAAGTTCATTTAAATATAGCTCTGCCATGACAACTCTCGGAGGGATTGTCATGGTAATGTACATGGCAATGTTAATGTATTTATCTTGGCGGAATAGATCTGCTACACTGCTGCGGCAGAACAAGTACCGAGACTTGCTACTGCCAATACATCCACAACATGGTGCTGTGAGCATGTAAGAAATATTGGTGCTGCAAATATAACATACATGAAATAACCTCCATATAGCATACACGAATCACCTCGTAGCAGATCTATACAGGTGGAGCTGGGGAAGGTGGAGGGTTCTGAAGCAAGTTGCAACTGCTATGGCAAGCTCTAGTCATATATCTGAATGTTGAGCAGCGAGCTGATTGGCTACTGATACAGGAGAGAACCAATCATCTGTGCCATGTGGTAATGATGTCATTAGGTCAGATTGAGTTAGACCTATTGGACTGCGCCATCAGAGTTTCATGCCAGAACTCTGAATTTTTTAAATAAATAAAAAATATATCATTTCAACCTTCATTTACCAAAATATATTTCTAGCTGCTGGAAGTACAGTATGCCATCTTTGGTAATGAATGCTCTGGCCAATCACATTAGCTGTAATTGCCATGTGACACTTCAGAAAATGTAAAAAATACTGTATAATTAGTGGTTTGGAGATTTTGGTTCTACATAAATAGATGAACTGTAAGGTGATCGTTCTCTGTTGTTTATTTATTTATTTGTTTTCTTCTGGGTGTCTGATTTCCTACATATGTAACACTTCCAACAGGCTCTGTAGTCAGACTGCTGTAATTTTGGGTTGACAACTTTACAGGCACATTGTGATTATACAGCCAATTATTGTGTGTGTGTGGGTGGGGGGTTCCTGGAATCTGGTCTGAAGCAGTAGATGGTTTTCAAATGTGGTCTGGGCCACAGGTCCCTCATGTGTAGCCACATGCAGAAATGGTGGAATTAAAAATGAAAGGTCTAGACTGTTTTAAAGTGTGTGTTTTAGACCAGGATTGTAGGGCAAAGCCACATGTGTGCTGAAATGTGTGTGATAAGATACCACAGGAACTGGATGCACAAAGAGGATGTTGTGCACAAGCAGCCACAATTTCCATGCTGCCAGTGTCATAAATGTTGTCAAGCAGTGATATAATGTGTGTTTTCTGTGTCTCTCTTGCAGCTCAGGGCTGTGTAAGTGTAAGAAGGGTGTATACGGGCCCAAGTGTGACGACTGCCATCCTGGATTCTTCCACTTCAGCAGCACAGGATGTCAACCGTGCCAATGCAACAACCACTCTACCTACTGCCACCCTCAGTCAGGTCAGTCCAGCACACTTTCAGCGTCATTTAAAGGGTCATAAAAAGCCCTGTTTAGACAATGCAACAGATCAGCTGGTTTTTTATTTAGTCACAGCTATATGCAATTGTACTCTGTATCAAAAATATTTATGAGAATGCTGTTGCATTTATAATCACTTTTGAGGCTGTTATTTTGCAGCGTTTATTCAAGCTATTTGACCGGTTACACTCACGGTATGGATGATGAATCATGGTATATATAATGGACTCATGAAATATAGAAGAAAACTTATGCCTCACAGAAACTCTTACAAAGTCAAAACAAACACTCACTTGTGATCCACGTACACATTTCACGCTTATAGTTCATGATCTTAGTTTGAAGCATCTATAATAGTGAAGCAACACTAGAGGTGTGAGAAAATGTCATATGTGACCATGGACCACAAAACCAGTCTTAAGTTGCACGGATATAATTGTAGCAATAGCCAAAAATACATTGTATGGGTCAAAATTATCGATTTTTATTTTATGCCAAAAATCATTAGGATATTAAGTAAAGATCATGTTCCATGAAGATATTTTGTAAATTTCCTATCATAAATATATCAAAACTTCATTAGTTGATTAGTTATATGCATTGCTAAGGACTTCATTTGGACAACTTTAAAGGCAATTTTCTCAATATTAAGATTTTTTTTTTTTTTTTTGCTCCCTCAGATTCCAGATTTTTAAATAGTTGTATCTCGGCCAAATATTGTCCTAACAAACCATACATCAATGGAAAGCTTATTTATTCAGCTTTCAGATGATGTATAAATCTCAATTTAAAAAAAATTGACACTTAAGACTGGTTTTGTGGTCCAGGATCACATATGCTATGGTTACCACAAAGAAGAGTTTAAACTTGGAAGCATCAGGACAAAGCTGATTAGTTAAAATGATTGGCAAATTTGGTCACACTTTATTTTTGGGGACAAATTCTCACTATTAACTATTAACTAAGACTTTTGCCTCAAAAAAATAACTAATTTGCTGCTTATTAATAGTTAGTAAATTTATTGCATTATATGCATGCTAATAAACAACTTGTTAATAGTGAGATTTGGTCCCTAAACAAAAGTATTTCTGTGAATTAGACTGGTTCTTGTGTTCAGTTCTCTGCAGGTGAAGATTGTTAATGAATAATGACTTAAATTTCAATTTATTTTTACACAAAGCTATCATTTATCTCCAGAAGAATTTAAATATTATCATAATATTTTTAATTTGGAATGAAGATTAATAAATAACACCAAACCATTCCATTAAACTGAGATCCTAGAGCGACTAGGTGAGTTAATCTCAAATCTGTAGATCTCAATTTAATGAAATAACTTTTCAATGCAACATCAGAAATTTGTTCAAATTTAATTCATGGAAAAGGAAATCATAATTAAACTGTTGGCAAAATATCAGTGAAATAATGAAATATACAACAGACTTCATATTTTCATAATGCATAATATGAGGGGGGAAAAATCAAACCAGATAATAAATAAATAAATAAATAAATAAATAAACACTCACAAATAAACTCTCACAAAACATAACATTCTCCTGGATATTCTCTGTAACAATATGAAGCTTAATATTTATAAACATTAAATCACATAATGCTCACCATTATCCGTTCATTTGCATTTAGATAATTAAGTATAAAATTGCATGCAACTTATAATAAATTTGTAATACAAAATAAATACTTATACGTTAAAATAATGTTATAAAACAGGTAAACTATATTTAGAAATAAATATTAAAAAAATGTTTTGTATTAATATTTTTAAAACATTCATATAAAATTCAAAATACAAGAATATTATGATACTTTTATTTAAGAATGACATGAAGATGAATAAAATGTTTTTTTTTTTTTTTTTTTGTTTACAATTTTTTTTTTTTTTCCAGATTTGAGATTTTCTCACCTAGAGCGATTCATCAGAGCATCCTCCACACTTCCCTCTCTTTTTCTCTCTTCCTCCCTGTATCCTAGGCAACCTGGGCTTAATTAACCTCAATTTGAATCAGGGCCAAAAACCCCTATCAACATAATGCTCATGCTGGTGTGTGTATGTGTATGTTCATTTGTTAAGTAAACCTGCTGACATCTGAGAAGTGTAGGCGTGTTCATCTTAAATCATTTCAGCCGGGCCTTTACTCTGCTGATGTCACAGACGTGCTTGTCAACTGCTTGTTCAAGTGCATGAGCGCACGTGTGTTTAGGAACCCATCTGTCTCTGTCTTTCTCTCTCCACGTTGTGTGTGTGCAGATGGTAGCCGGTAACCTTTCCCCAATGCGGAGAGCCACAGTCAGATTTACAGCCCTCCTCAGTCATAAAACCCAATCAGCATCTCCAGAGACTGCTTACAGTTCACATACTCACAGCCGCCCCGCAGCATAATACCACACACACACACACACACACACACACACACACACACACACACACACACACACACACACACACACACACACACACACAAGACAGGCAATAGCTCACACAGCTAAACAATACTTTGCATATTACACAAAGGCTTTTGGTCTTCGGCCAGTTAGTTTGCTTTGTCCTTGTCCACGCAAAACTTCTACCTGAAAACTGTAGCATACAGTTCATGTAATTCAAATGAAAAACAAAGAAGAAAAACATAAATTCTGACATAAAGAGTAAAAATTATTAAACCAGAGGCAAACTGACACAAGATTGCATATTCTCATCAGCCACAATATGTACCACATGTACGAAATAAGGTACTAATATGCACACTTTAGGGATAAATAAGGTGCCGTTGTAACTTTCTCACCCCTGGCTCTTAATGCATTGTTTCCTTCAGGAGCATCAGTGAATGTTTGAACCTTTTTTAATAGTTGTGTTTGAGTCCCTCAGTTGTCCTCAGTGTGAAAAGATAGATCTCAGAATTATACAGTCACTGCTGGAAAGGGTTCAAATATGCAAAAGATGCTGGAGTTTTAATAATTTCATCTGTTTTTTTTTGTCTTGTGGACTAAATGTAAACATATTTTATGTAAAATATCTTACTCAGGACAGTACTAAATAAAAAATAACATGCATTTTGTATGATCTCTCTTATTTTGTTCAAATTACTTACATTTTCACAGATTCTGCAAGGGGTTCACAAACTTTCAAGTGGCACTGTATATATATTTGTTTATTTTTATTTTTTTTACAGTTCATATAGATTCAAATTAAATATTTAATTATTTAACATACCTTTAACTTTTAACTAATTGACAAACTGATTGATTGAACTAAATTAATGCTATGTTTGTTGTGTTTTACATTAAGGGTCATGAATGAAAAAGTCAGAAACTAGTGTTATTTTAGTATTATAGTATTATAGTTATATTATATTAGTTCTATTATAGTTATTATATTATTATAATATACAACTATAGTATTTTATAGTTTGTTTGTTAGTACTTTAAATTAGCTTTTATTTTAATATTTTAAGTTGTCATTTTAGTTTGCGTTTTAGTAATTTTAGGCTTTTTATCTTTTTTATATATATATATATTTCTATTTAACTTTATTTCTTCTTATTTTAGTTTTAGTAATTTTAGTACTTCAGCTGAACCTTTTTTTTTAAGTTTAGTTGCTATGGTAACACTTCAAAGTTTTTTATCTTATATTTATATTTTATTTTAGTTCATCTTTATTTCAATGAACAAAAAACAGTGTTAACATTTTTTTTTTTTTTGTTAACAGCAGTGACAGAAACTTTGTTTTATATCCGTCCACTTGAAAACCCTGGTCTCGAACAGTGTTAACTAGAGCTCCAGTACAGCGTTTCTCAGATTGAGGCTGAAAACATTTAAGATTAAGAGCACTTTAAATTTAAACTTTAAACTGAGGAAAGATTCTTCTCTGAAAAAGCAGATTTTTTTGTTTTAGAAACAGCTTTTCAACTCTCACCTTTTCAAGTTCTTACCTTATGCAATGATTTACGTAAGACTCTCTGGAAGTCTCATGTTCAGTCTATAGTGTTGCTAATGATCAGTTGTTCTGTGTATTCTCCTTCTCTCTCCTCAGGTGTTTGTTTGGACTGTCAGGATAACACTCAGGGCCACAACTGTGAGGATTGTCTGCCCAAATTTTACCGGCGTCATGGTGCGGGGTCCACGGACGCTTGTCTGCCTTGTCCCTGCTCCTCTGAGACCTCCAGCAGCAGCTGTCATCTCGGTGAGTCTGCATCTCTGTGACATGTTCACAGGGTTCAGGGCAGCTTCTGCGTTCAGCACATGATGTTCTAAGAAGTGACTGGCAATTATTCATCAGGACAGAAAAATAGAAGGCACAGAAAGTACCATTTTGATGAAAGATATACAAACTTTTTTTTTTCCTTTTTGCATAACATGCACTGATGGATCATGCACAAGAAGACCATGACATTTACAATTAAAATAAAATAACAGTTTTCTATGTTAATACATTTTAAAATGTAATTTATTCCTGTGATGCAAAGCTGAATTTTCAGCATCATTACTCCAGTTTTCAGTGTCACATGATCCTTCAGAAATCATTCTAATATTCTGTTCAGTTATTAATTATTATCATTGTTGAACACTTTGATTCTTTGGTAAATAGCAAATTCAAAAGAAATATAAATATTTTGTAAAATTATGTCTTCACTCAAATCAATTTAATGCATCCTTGTTCAATAAAAGTTTTTAAATCTTGAATCTTACTTACCACAAATTTTTGAATGGTAGTGAATCAGTGTTTCCACAAAAGTATTAAGCACCACAACTGTTTTAAACATTGATAATATTAAGAAATGTTTCTTGAACACCAAATCAGTGTTAAGCTGATTTCTGAAAGATCATGTGACACTGAAGACTGGAGTAATGATGCTGGAAATTCAGCTTTACAATCGCAAGAATAAAATACTTTAAAATACTTGCCCTCAAGTTTGATTGGGCCAAAAAATTCTGTATCTCCTGTGACAAAATTCACAAGTTAGTTCATTAGTTCACCTGCCATCTGTTATTGCATCACGATGATTGAGTTGTCAGTGATTTTCCATTCCTCTACGGATTTATAAACAACCTGGATTTAAATCTTGGTCGCACCTAAAAATTTGAATTGTACAGAAGAGCCAATCAGAGACCTTGTTTCCATCTCAGCTGCCCTTCCATTGGATGCAATGGCACAGCAACAGATATGGTGATGTGGCTTTGGGTTGTCACTTTACATTTACGGTCACTGGAGCCTAAGGAGGAAAGTCAGTGAGTCAGCGTGAGAGAGAGAGAGATAGAGAGAAAGGGCACTGAGAGTTCAGAACTCTTATATAAGTGTACACAGTATTATTTATATATTTATAGGTCAAATATGTAATGCATAATTTACAGTCAATATATTTGTACTGATAATGATTGTCAGACTGTTCACTGTGCTTCCTATTATGTGGTTAACGAACCAACAAATAAGTATGTGGACATGAAATGTTAATTTGAGTTGAAATGATATTGTCTTAAATAGGAGAGAGAGGGAAAATGCAAGAGAGTGGAAAATGAGTGAGATGAAGCAGTAGTAGTGATTATCAGTGTGTCAACAGGCCCACAGCTGCGCCTCTCACTGTCCACAACTAAAGGTGCTTCATTTGAAGTTGTCATTTTGTGAAGTCGTGTAATAGTTAAAGATTTTGGCTAATTATTGAAAGGTTGTAGATTTAAATCCTGCAAGATTCACCGATCCACCATTGTGCTCTTGAGCTAAACGCTTAAACCCAGGTTACTCCTATAATAAGTAAAGTTGCAATTTTCTTTTCTTTCTTTCTTTCTTTCTTTCTTTCTTTCTTTCTCTTTTTACTCCTATTCTTTCTTTCTTTCTTTCTTTTTTCTTTCTTTTTTTCTTTTTGTTTGTCTGTTTCTTTCTTTCTTTCTTTCTTTCTTTCTTTCTTTCTTTCTTATGTCCCCTAAGGGCAGTTGGTTTTAAAGCAAGACCAGCATACAAATAAGACAATTTACAATACATAAATTACATTTAATCTGCCTAATATGGATCTGCTAAATTAAGCAGATTAATACAAAATAATAAAATAAGCTAAAATGCTAAGCAACGTAACTGTTTAATTTTGCTTTTTAAAGACAGATTGGAAATTTTATGTGTCTCTTCAGGTTTATATATTTATATGTAGCTATATATGTATAGCTATATATGTAGCTAGATAGATAGATAGATAGATAGATAGATAGATAGATAGATAGATGGACTGAACAAATTATAAAAGCAACACTTTGTTTTTTGCCCCCATTTTTCATGGGCTGAACTCAAAGACCTAAGACTTTTTCTGTGTACACAAAAGGCCTATTTCTCTAAAATATTGTTCACAAATCTGTCTAAATCTGTGTTAGTGAGCACTTCTCCTCTGCCGAGATAATCCATCCACCTCACAGGTGTGGTATATCAAGATGCTGATTAGACAGCATGATTATTGCACAGGTGTGCCTTAGGCTGGCCACAATAAAAGGCCACTCTAAAATGTGCAGTTTTATCACACAACACAATGCCACAGATGTTGCAAGTTTTGAGGGAGCGTGCGATTGGCATGCTGACTGCAGGGATGTCCACCAGAGCTGTTGCCTGTGAATTAAATGTTCAATTCTCTACCATAAGCCATCTCCAAAGGCATTTCAGACAATTTGGCAGTACATCCAACCGGCCTCACAACCGCAGACCATGTGTAACCACACCAGCCCAGTACCTCCATATCCAGCATCTTCACCTCCAAGATCATCTGAGACCAGCCACCCGGACAGCTGCTGCAACAATCGGTTTGCATAACCAAAGAATTTCTGCACAAACTGTCAGAAACCATCTCAGGGAAGCTCATCTGCATGATCGTCATCCTTATCGGCGTCTCGACCTGACTTTAGTTCATCGTCGTAACCGATTTGAGTGGGCAAATGCTCACATTAGATGCCGTCTGGCACTTTGGAGAGGTGTTCTCTTCACGGATGAATCCCCAATTTTATTGATGGCATTTTGAATGCACAGAGATACCGTGACGAGATCCTGAGGCCCATTGTTGTGCCATTCATCCACGACCATCACCTCATGTTGCAGCATGATAATGCACGGCCCCATGTTGCAAGGATCTGTACACTATTCCTGGAAGCTGAAAACATCCCAGTTCTGCATGGCCAGCATACTCATCGGCCTTGTCACCCATTGAGCATGTTTGGGATGCTCTGGATTGGCTTTTATGACAGCGTGTTCCAGTTCCTGCCAATATCCAGCAACTTCACACAGCCAATGAAGAGAAGTGGACCAACATTCCACAGGCCAGCATCTTGATATGCCACACCTGTGAGTTGGATGGATTATCTCGGCATAGGAGAAGTGCTCACTAACACAGATTTAGACAGATTTGTAAATAATATTAGAGAGAAATAGGCCTTTACATAGAAAAAGTCTTAGACCTTTGAGTTCAGCTCATGAAAAATGGGGGCGTTTATAATTTTGTTCAATGTAGATACATACATACAGCCATACATACATATGCAAACAGACAGATGTATGTCTCACACAACTTCCTGTTTTAATAGGAAATACCCTAACACGGGAAAGAAAACTGATGTCAAGCCATATCTTATCACAAAACCCTCAAAATACTCAAAAAGAGCACAAATCTGAGGCCGTGTGTGTGTTTGTGTGTGCGCGCATTTCTAAATTCTTGAGTCGTCTCCCCCCGGTGATGCTGAAGCTGGTAAAGCCTCGTCTGTTAGCATCACACTGTCTGTAGCTGGAGCATGAAGCTGGCACAGGCACGGCCCACCACTTCTCATGGCAGGAATGGGAGGAGTGCCGAAATGAATTCCTCCGCCTTCTGGTCACTTCCTTCTGTCACTGGCCGGCAATGTGTCTCCGTCTCTCATGTCACGGCTGTGGCAGCGAGGCCAGTCAGTGGGGTGGTGTGGGGAGAGATCTGCTTCAGGGAGGAGTTGCCCTGGCAACAGCGGCCATTGAGAAAACGGATCAGAGATGTCATGACTATTGAAACTGCAGAGAAGCTTGCTTTACTGCATGATGTTTCTGCTAGCGGGCGCTTGTAGGTCAGTCAGTGAGTGCTGCAGCAGTCAGGCAGGTCAGGATGTTAATCTAGCACAGTCATTCAGACATCCTGCTTACTGGGTTTCTTTCTAATCATAAATATTTCATTGTGTGTGTGTGTGTTTTGAACACTCTTAAGGATGTTTTAAACTTCACTCCTCTGTATTCCACTAACAAACAAATAATGGCAATTCCATGATTTCTGGGTCTGGCACTATCATAATACCATGGTATTTTAAAGTACTGTGGAGTCCCATGTAAATACCACGAATATGGTAATCATTAAGTATCATCTAAGCATAATCATTTTATGTATAAAATAATTTAAATTAGTAAATTAAAATGCTATTCTCAATTACCACCTCATTTTCATTTTATTTGATTTTCCACTTCTGTAGAATATTGTGTCAGACTTGAAATTTTGTGCTGGGGCAACACCTTGTGGTTGGAGTTGGAACTACAAGTGGGCTCTAATAGTATTTTACACTTAAGTTGCACTTAAAAAATACTTGATTGAAAATATGCTAGAGCTTTTCTCAGAACTGTCCTCACAAAAAAATATAGTGACAATAATTCTATTAATTGTAACATAGTACTGTTGACAAAAATATGCCAAAAGTACAACAAGAATAACAATATACTAATAAAACACTTTTTTATTTTTTTTTTTTAGAAGAAAAGTCTAGTAATTTGATACTACTGTTTTATATTATTATGTTGATAAAATAATAATAATATACTAGTAATTTGATTTTTTATTTTTTATTTTTAGAAGATATATATATAAAAAAACGTGCATGTATTGTAATATATATATTATGTTGATAAAACCTTTATTTGTTTGGTATGGTTAAATGCAGTTTCAAGTGTGGCACAACTATCTTAATACCTTTTTGGCCCACTGTACATTAAAATGAGCCCAGGATTAGAAAGTGAACTGAAGGTTGTGCATGAGGAGACTAAAATATTATTGTAATGCTAGATAAAATTAATTACAAATCCCTTAGTTGCTGTGTTTGCTATTATGTAACTCCAGTTTTTGATCAGGTCTGTTTAAATGCATTTACAGATTCCAGTGGACAACCTGTATGTGACGAATGTAAGCCTGGCTTCTCCGGCCCAAGATGCAGTGTGTGCATGGACGGTTTATTTAAATCAGCAGGTGTGTGCGTGCCCTGCGAGTGTAATGGAAACGCAGACCCTCGCTCTATGCCACAAATATGCCACCCTGAGACAGGACACTGCCACCGCTGCATCAACCACACAGAGGGAGCACACTGTGAGATCTGCACCCGTGGATACACAGGGGACGCCCGCTACCACAACTGCACCCTGAGAGGTACCCTGAGTGTGTGAGCATTGTGGGAACATACATTACTGGTCAAAAGTTTGGAATAATTCAGATTTCTTTATGTTTTTGAAAGTATCTTACCCCCACCAAGCCTGCATTTATTTGATCAAAAATACAGCAAAAATAGTATTATTGTGAAATATGGTAAAACAAACAAACAAACAAAAAAATTTAAATAGCTGTTTTAAATTTAGATATATTTAGATACATTTTTAAAAAGTAATTTATTCCTGTGATACAAAGCTGGATTTTCAGCATCATTACTCCAATCTTCAGTATCACATTATCCTTCAGAAATCATTCTAATATGCTGATCTGCCTCTTAATTATTATTATTTATTATTGGTGCTCAATTATTAACAATGCTTCTTATTATTATCAATGTTGAAAACATACTGCATAAAAATTTTGTGGAAACAGTGGTAATTTTTTTCAGGATTCTTTAATGAATAGAAAATTCAACAAACACCTTTTAACACTATAAATGCTGAATAAAGAATAATAATAATAATAATAATAATAATAATAATAATAATAATAATTATTATTATTATTATGTAATCTCACTTATCCCAAACTTTTTCCACAAAAATATTAAGCAGCATAACTGTTTTCAGCATTGATAATGCAAAAGAAATGCTTCTTAAGCAGTAAATCTGCATATTAGAATGATTTCTGAAGGATCATGTGACACTGAAGACTGGAGTAATGATGCTGAAAATTCAGCTTTGCATCACAGGAATAAATTACATTTTAAAATATATTAAAATAGAAAACACATTTTAAATTGTAATAATATTATGATGATTTAATTATACTACTGTTTTTTTTAATCAAATAAATACAGAATAAAAAAAAATATATATAACTTATATAACTTAATTATTCTGAATATTTTATATGCCCTGACATGTTGTAATGATGAAGTTCTTGACATGTGATGCACCGCAGTTTCTGTCCATCTGAAAAGACCACTTTAATTTTAACAGAAACTCATATGATCTCATGAAACTTGCAAGTATCTGCAAATCCCGTGATTCGTGGTTCCTCAAAAGTGGTATCTTGCAAGCAGTTTTAGGCAGACTGGTAAAAACTAGATTCCCTGAAACTGCGTGACTATCAGCAAGACTGAATGGAGGATTTCTGTGCTTGCTGTTTTGCGAGCAATATTTATCAAACAGTCATTGAATACACAATGGGAGTGTCATTGCACTGATGAAAAAGCATGCGACATTGCATTTTTTTTTTTCTTCAGTAACTCATAATGATGTCATGTCAAAAGTATGTGAGCGCATTTGTTGCTGGAGTGGTTGCCGGGATCCCATCACATGAGTCATGAATAACCAGTGCAAGCTTTGATGTAGCCTGGATAATTTTTAATGATTTTATTATACTGTTCGCACTTTTACCTTAACTAAGGATAAGGATCAGTAGACTTCCTGTGTGGGCAGTCTATTATTTTGACAACGCTTTATTTAAAGTGTTATGTTGCCTATAACATTAGATTAACTTTAAGGTAAATGACAAATGGACATGGGCATACAAATGACAAGGTTTAATGTTAAATGTATATATTTGCATTTTTCTTTACGTTTTTTGACAATAGATTTTTTACAGTTAGACTACCACATGCTGAATCCACACAAATCAGTAAAGTTTTAACATCTTTAATGCTTGTTAATGCATTAATGCTTTCTGTCATGTGGAGGCGTCACACCACAGCACTGAAAATATGAACATTATGAAGTTAGTGTCAATTTATGCAGTAGTAGTTTAGTTGTAGTAGCTCATCATCAAATATTACAAATGTGATTAATAGTGGGGGGTAAAACTTTAAAATAGTGAGGCTGAGACGTGCTTGACGTGTCTTATCTGCTTCCTGTTTTCTTGATATAACTCTATTTTTATCCAAATTGTCATCATACAAACAGCCAAGAAGAGCAGTTCTCCTTTTCTTTTTTTTCAGTTTCTTGGAAAAAGTTCAATGGATAATTTTGTATGCATTCTTGCATTCCTGCATTCTTTCCTGTCTAAAGGATGAATATATACGAGAAAAATCTGAGTCTATTATTAAAAAATGTCATGTCAGCATTGTTGTATTCTTAGACCCTTCACACATCCACACACACACACACACACACAATTTTGAATCAATTATAAATGCCATACAATTGTGACATCTTGTACAAACTATAACAAGCTGTCATGAGTGTGTGCTGGAGGATACATTTCCCATTTATGTTGATTTTAATGGGAGCATTCAACAATAACAGCAATATTGTTTTATTCTGTAGAGCTGCTTATCACTGAATTGAACATGTTTCATAATTGATGAACTTTACACGGTTATACATGCAGTCCTAATCATAATTTGCTTTGGTTTATTGGCTGATTTGTGAATAATCTTGAATACCTGTTCAGCT
Source organism: Cyprinus carpio (assembly GCF_018340385.1). Taxonomy (NCBI): domain Eukaryota; kingdom Metazoa; phylum Chordata; class Actinopteri; order Cypriniformes; family Cyprinidae; genus Cyprinus; species Cyprinus carpio. The sequence goes on along the minus strand of NC_056579.1, from coordinate 17,822,428 downwards.
AAAGCTCTAAGTTAATCACTTTTCATTTATATCCTTTATCATCTCTTTAGACACACTAACCATTTCAGTCATTGACTCTCTCTGTCTCTCAGCTGTGAGAATCCTCCCGACTCAAGACATCAAGACCTCCACTACAGAAATCCCCAAATCCACAAGTTCTTTTGCTTCTACACCTGCTTCCCGCCTCCTCACTTCCTCTTCCTCCTCCTCCTCTACCACCCATCCAAGCCTACCGACCCTTCAGTCCGGCACGGGAGACTCCTCAGGACACAACAGCACGGCCTCTGCCCTGACAGTAGTGTCCTGGACGCAGTTTAACATCATCATCCTCGCTGTCATCATCGTGGTGGTCGTTCTCCTCATGGGCTTTGTCGGAGGCGTGTATACATATCGGGAGTACCGCAATCGGAAACTCAACGCCCCATTTTGGACCATTGAGCTGAAGGAGGACAACATCAGCTTCAGCAGCTACCACGACAGCATCCCGCACGCTGACCCCAACGGACTATTGGAGGAGGAGCCATGTGTGGTCGCGGCCAATGGGCAGTTAGCGCTCGCTACTGCCGCCAACATGTACAAAGCGTGAAGTTGTCGGTACGATTATATCTTTTCTTAAAAGGATATTTCAGCCAGAAATGGATATTCTGTCATCACTTACTCACTCTCATGTCAAACCCGACTTTCTTTTTTTAGTGGAACATAAAGGAAGATATTTTGAAGGCACTGAAAGTCAGTGGGGTCTGAAACAACATTGGGCCAATTTCAATAACTTTTTAGTGTTACACTGAGAAACAAAGTCGAACAGGTTTGGAATGACATGAGGGTGTGTAAAGTACCAAATTTTCATTTTCGGCGAACTATCCTGTTAATTTTAGGTAGAAAAGAAGGTAGCGTGGGAGCCAAATCTAACTTCTTGATTTGATTCTACACACTATTTAGCTCCCCATTGTTTCTTATGTGATATCCTTGTGCGAAACATTTTCACGTACAATGTTTCCTGTACATTTCCGAGAGAAATACAGTACAAGCCATTAACATGTTACTCCTTGCACACAAAAATGATAAAATGTGAATACGTTGCCTCTTAAAGGGATAGTTCACCCAAAAATTACAATTCTGTCATTAATTACTCACCCTCATGTCGTTCCAAACCCGTAAGACGTTCGTTCATTTTCGGAACACAATTTAAGATATTTTTGATGAAATCCGAGAGCTTTCTGATAGACAGCAATGCAACTGAAATATTCAAGGCCCAAAAAGGAAGTAAGGACATGGTTCAACCATAATTTTTTGAAGCTATGAGAATACTTTTTGTGTGCAGAGAAAACAAAAATATTGACTTTATTCAACAATTTCTTCCCTTCTGTGTCAGTCTCTGCTGGCATTCTACTTTAATCATTGACTAAAGTTGCAATTTTTGTTTTCTTTGCACACAAAAAGTTGTCAGTCTCTGCTGGCATTTTTCTTTTGTCATTCATTTATTATTTTATTTTTGTGTTTCTTTCTGAGTTGATGTCTATGCAGGGTCAGAAAGCTCTCGGATTTCATCAAAAATATCTTAATTTTTTTTGAGAATATTGAGGGTTAGTAATTAATGACAGAATTTTCATTTTTGGGTGAACTAACCCTTTAAATGAGCATCTAAGCTGTGTTAGTTTGGGTTTATGGATGCTAATCTTCAGTTGATACATGAAAGGGGATTCAACTATTTCAGAGGCAACTGAAAGACCTTTGGATACAAATGCCAAGATCATTTCACCTAAAACTGCTGTTTGTATAGAAAACAAGCAAGGTGTAAGACTGTGCTAATTGCACAGCCTGGGAAATTCACTTCGGCTTTGCAATTTTCACTGGAAACCAGAGGAAGTTAAGTCAATCTGCAAGGCTTTTGTAAAGGAAACAAAGACTGCCAGTTTCAAGTCCTACGTATGTGCGTGTGTCTTTGACAGATACTATTTCATACAATGGCGGGACATTGGATTTCTCTGGAATGCAGTCTCGCTTCGTTTTCCTCTTTACACAATTCCTGCCACAGATTGGTACCAAACTGAACATGCTACATAACAGTCATACCTGTACCACTAGCACCTGTTTCAGCCTTATTGTATTTATGTGCGAGTGGGTGGATGTGTATGTGCGTGCATGGGAGAGCGAGAGAGAGAGAGAGCCAGTGTTGTGTGTGGGAACAGTTTCAGATCTAACTGTGTAGAGCTGGATTCTACGCAGGAATGTACAAAAAGACTGGATTGATTCTGCTGCATAGTTTCACAAAAACTGATCGAACGTTTGACACCTTAAGCCATGTAAGCAAAATATGACTTAGGAGGAGCGTGTTCAGAGGACTTTGTGAAGTGGAAAGGCTGTTTTTGGGAACCTATAAGGTACGACGGTGGACACGTTGCATTTTTTTCCTCCATTTGTCTGCAAGGACCCTTTTAAATGTGATTCAGGATCATTTTGATGATTTGGCAAATGACCTGTGTTTGAATTATTGTATGTGTTTGCGTTCTATTCAAATTTGTCTTGTTAATTCCTATTTATTTATCATTTGTGTTTGTCTCTGTGGTCTTATTTTATTGAAGTTTTTCAATCTTCATGCTGCGTTGTACAGTGTACCATACTGAATGCACACTCTGTAGGCTGAGTTGTGAGCACAACCTCAAAGACTTATTTTCTCCACTTTTTTTCTTTCTAATTTATTTAGTTAAGTTACGTGTTAATAACTCACAGTATACAATCGGATGATGGTGGAAAATGCTGTACTTTCTCATTACTGACTGGTTTAATGACTGAAATTAAAGGATTATTGAATCAAAGGACATTCTTCAATGGGACAGTAGATACTTTTTGAGACTGCTTGTGTGGGTGTGTGTTTTTTTTTTTTTAATGTTAGAGGGAAACCAAAATGAAAATTCTGTAAATCATGTAACTCCAAACCTGTGTGACTTCTTTTGTGGAACATGAAAGAAGATATTTAAAAAACATTTTTGGACCCCATTCATCTTCATTATATGGACAGATGAGTTTAACATTCCTCAAAACATTTATCTTACTTTGTGCCATTTTGGTTTGGAATTGATGACAGGATTTTATTTTTTGGGTGAACTATTTGTTTAAAATAACTTCTCTTTCCCAGTTTAATGTGTACAGACAACTCTGAGTTTGTTACAGATTGATTTCAGAAATTTTGGTGCTACCAAAACATTGCTGTTTGTTTGATCACCCCAACCAGCCTGACACACTAACTCCTCAACTAGTCAATATTTTTGCAGAAATTACACATTTTACCTTTAAAGGTCTGTTCACACCAGGAATGATGACTACATTAGCCGACGCACCAACACACAATAACATTCTGTCTATTATAAGCATGTGCTACAGTTTTGTCATCTCTTCAAAGCAGGATGGATTCTGAAAATCAGTATGAAAGCGATTCCAATCATATCATGTCGTTGTCAGTATAGTTGGTGTGTGTGTGTGTATATATATATATATATATATATATAAATATATATATATATATATATATATATATATATAATTTCCATTTGTAAGAACAATAATTTGTAATTTTAGACACACTTGAATATTTAAATTGCATAATTTTTCCAAAAAACAAACAAAGAACAAAACAAAAAACAAATTAGCAGAATAAATTCTGTTGCAACCCTGATGAGCCTGCAGCTGTGTTTTGGTTTCACAGTATTTTCCCAGTAGCTCACAGAAATACTGTTGAATTGCCGATCAAAAGGCAAGTGAATTTACAAAGAACTGAATAAAATTAGCCTGTTGGGAGTTTTCATATTCAGGAGAGCCTTAGTTCCTTGAGGGTGCAGTTCTGTCCAGCTCAGCCAAGAGTAATTCTGACCCAACCCTTCTTTTACACAAGAGCTGCTGGATGATGGCCATCTGTCTGGAATCTTTCTACTGATATGGCTGAATGCTATCGACTGACTATGATCATAGTTAGATTAGTGGATTGTTTTCTGACTGGGGTGGATGTACACGTGAATCATTCAAAGTTTTTTAATTGCTTTCTTTTACAGGCCTATCATGCTTATTTTGTGCACATAAAGTATGTCAGTGACAGCTATAAAAAGAAAACATACTGTAAACTGACAGTTAATTGAACAACTCCTTTTCAAATCCAGATGCAGTATATTACTTAATATCAACTTATCACATGAGCAACAGTACTGTTGTTCGGTAGAGGAAATGTCAAGGACATATTACATTTTTCTTAAGTGTCAACAAAGACATTTATAATGTTACAAAGGATTTTATTTCAAATAAATCCTGTTTCTGAATACTATTTTAACCAATCCTGAAATTAATAATTAATGTATCACAAAACATTAAGCATTAATATTGAGTAACTTACATGTTAGACAAATACTGCCAACCTATGAAGCTCAAAACAAAGCAACAGTGAGACCTACAGCCACCTACAGAGTGTAACCTAGAGAAACCATCACTGAAAGTGTGTGGGGGGCAATATATGACATAACAGTGTTGAATCACTTCACTAAACCATGATTAATGAACCTTGATAATGATACATCTACACTTTTCACTGTGTCTGTCTGTACTAACCCCCTTGGGTCCAATAAAGTGGATTTTCTTTAGTTATTTGAAGATTTAAATGTATCACCATGATCTGAGCTGCAAAGAATAACTGGAACACTTTGTAACAAATGAGGCATGAAGTTGAGTGTGAGTGATCTGTGTATATCATTATGTTATTGAAACTATCCAGTAAACCTTCAGAACTGTCTCAGATAGCAACAATAATGCTATGAATGCATGACCTCATGCACTCATGTTTGGATATTTTTTTATGTAAACATAAATAGTTTGAAATGCAAAAAGGATGGAAAAGAGGTGAAAAGCAGCATTCCTTTAAGCAAGATTGGTTTTCTATTACCTAAACGGAAAGTCTGGGCCGAGATTATATCCTGATTATGTCAAACATTACAATGACAGCCACGTGCCCAAACAATCAAAGTGATAGTAAAACAGGAGATGTTTAATGAATAACAGCAGAAAAAAATGAACATTAGACAAATGCAAGGCACGTTTATTTTTTAAGTTTTTGTAAGTTTAATGTAGACCTCACAAACTAAACAGAATAAACCAAAGCTCAAAGTGCTTCGAAGAGATGTGAGAATGAGATTTCCCAATAAGTTACCAAAACCCTTCCACTGAAAGGAGGGGAAAATGTCATTACTCACAAAAATTCTTTGAATTTCTTTTTTTTTCTGCCCATGACAAACAAGAGGCAATTTGATACTAGTTTTCTGAACTTTGTCCAAACAAGCTGTTTGCAATAATATAATCCACATTGTACCAGAACTTTCTCTTGACAACAGTTGTTTGACTGTCCTACATACCTAAAACCCACATGCCTGGCAATGTGCATCATTCTTGGCCTTGTGCCATTCTTGTACCATTTTCACACAATCTTGTTCCAGAGCTTCTTCTTCCAGAGCATAGACATTTATGCTGCAAAATGAAAAACTCTGTTATAGGTTTTAATTTACAAATTTAATGTAATATAAAATTATTTATGCATCTAGCAGGTTGGCCAGTGCTTTTGGCCTGATTTTATTTGGTACTAAATGTGGCTTTTGTGGCTATGATAGTGTTTAATAAATATGTTACACTGGTAAATATTTTGGATAACCTACATTTTAAACAACACAAGGTTACATTCAGGCAAGAGTCAACTATATTATGTGCTGAGGACAAGGGTATTGCTTGTTAATATCAAGTTGGGGCAAGTTGTCAGGTTCTAATTTTTTTTTTTTAATTATGCTGGCTTGAGAAAGTATTGTATTTAAACTTCTGAGTGGTGCTTGTGAAACAAAGCATCACTTTAATCATCTCACATGCTTATTAGTGGTGCCTTCCAAGAAAGTATTCTTTAAAAAGTCATGAATTGAGAAATCAACTTTTTCTTCATCTTTTGTTTCATATTTCATCTTATTAAGACGTCATGGTGTGAGGAAAGACCACATCTGCAGAAGATGATCAACTGTGGATTTAGTAATAGGCTATTTTTTCGGTCCTGTTTTTGACCCTCCCTTTGAAACTCTCACTTGATTTTTATAGGTGTTCCACATTCAAGACTTGGAAGTAAATGCCCACTGCTATGATTTTGCATATTAAAATAATAGATGGACACTTCTGTGATACACTCTGAAAACAACATGGGTCATTTTGGGTAAAAATGTAGAAATACTCAGTAGCCTACACAAATCAAAGGCAATAGTGACACATGATAAAACACTTCAACTAACACTTGTGTATTGCAACATTGCTGTTATATCTAATAATAGTACTATATCATCATCAGGATGTGCCTTGTTTAAAAATAAAGCCATGGTAAAATGAAGCAACAATGATCTTGTGTTCTGTTTCAGGTTTTTCTACATATAGTGGACTTCAATGGTGGCCAGTGGGTTGAAGGTCATTTTTTTTTTTTTTTTTTTTAAGTAAAAATGTAGGCTAAATAACTTTTTAATCACAAATGCTTGTCTTGCATTAGATGGACTAGACACATTACAAAGCAAACGTGCAAAGAAAGTCAATTGTCCTTCACAAAAAAAGGTAAAACTGATGTCAGGATTGTGTAGAGCCCTTTGAAGCAATTTTTTTACCACCACTGAAGTCCACTGGAGAAAAATCCTGGAATTTTTTCCTCAAAGAACTTAATTTCTTTTCGACTGAAAACAGAAAGATATGAACATCTCGGAGTAGGCCTAAATTATCAGGAAATGTTTATTCTTGGTGGGGGGTGTTTGGGACCTGGATAATAACTAGAGGGCTGCTGGCTCACTCTTTTCACTGGTGGGTTTAAAATATTAGGAATATAGATGTCCCCCCAGAGTGAGTTCTTTTAGGCGACCCTATTTTAGAACGCTTCCCCTTATGTTTAAAATGCGATTGCTGCTTCCATAGAGACCGATGTGCATTTTACAAACTCTAAATGTAATGTTTTACTATAGTACTTATGTGTATTTAAATGTCTGAAACCTAAAATAAACATGTGGTTATAAACACTGCGATTATATGACAAGCGCAGAGCGTGTCTCGGAGAAAGCAGTTTGAATTTGGCAGTATTGTGACGTCACCAAACGTTCTAAATCCCATGTGAGGGACCGTACGCCCAGGGACACAGAAATAAAAATCCCGAATGTGGGACCGTACCGCTGAAAGGGTTAAAAGTGGAGAACCGCCGCTTTACACCTCAGAACACTCACTACTTGCTATGACGAAATGTCTTGTAATTGTTTATTTCCTCAGGGTGTACGAATTTGGCTCGGAGTCAAGCAGGTCTTGCAGCAAAGCAGGAAACGACACTGGATCGACTGGACTGAGAGCCTCATGTTTTCATAGCGCCGAAACTCCACGCTTGTTTTGGGCGTTGAAGAAAACACGTGGGAGAAATATACATATATATAGAGGAGTCCGAGGACATGGAGCGACGCTTTTAAACTGTCCGTCATGGAGGTGGCAAACGAAGAAGCAGCCAGTAAAGTCTACGCAGTTTTAATGGAGCCCGAGTCCGAGACCGTGAACCGTTTGAGGACAAAGTACCAGTCACTGCGGCGACAGGTGTGTTTAATCCAGTCCATCAGCGTGTTCCTCTGCTTCAGCTGCTGCCTGTTCACGCTCCTGTATCACGCGTTCCCGCAGACCTGCACGGTAAGACAGCGTCAAACAATCACGGTGCTGCTCACTGACCACGTCAAGTTATCATAGCTTTAGAAACTTTGCAGCAGTTCATTTACATGTGATATGCATACACTACATTACAGTATGTTATAACCGTTTTAACATAGATTGCAGTGTTATATGACCGAGTCTTTATTTGTTTGACATTGTTTTATTTACTTAAGTTTACCAATAGTGTACTGAAATAGCTGCTAATAACTATTGTCACTTGTAGTAAGAAATAAGTTACTAGTAAAACTAGGACAAGTAGCCAGTGACTGGATTGCAAACTAGTCAAAAGTGAATAGCTGATGCACAGAGAATTCAGTGGCACATTAGTTGCATTGTGTTAGCAGTAGCAGTGGAATATGATAATGACAAACAGGATAATGGCTAATAGAAAAGGAATAAGTGCTAGAATCTGATAAATAAATACATAATAATACATAGTTACAAGTGTAATGGGGGGAAAATATGGTGCTCACTATATATGATTACTTAATAATAGCCCAATGGAAAAAATAAATAATGAAAAATGCAGGTATGACTGAAAGTATCAATGCGTTGGTTAATTTTAGGATTCATTGTGTGTGTATTAAACTGTTTACATTTGCTCTCTTTTCATAGGAAAATGGAACTAAGGAGACATCTAAATTTGGTAAGTTCATTATTTACTACTTTTTTTGTTTTGTTTTGTTTATTTGCGAATATTGAATTCAGGGTCAAACTTTTATTTTAAGCTCCAGTTCTCACTATATGACTGTTGCCTCAATAATTTAAATATTTGCTTCTTATCAGTTAGGAAGTTAAGTTTAGGTAGAGGGTAAAATGAATGAATCTAAAATATGGTCAAACAGAAAAAGGCATTAATATATACTTTATAAGTACTAATAAACAGGCAATATTCTAGTAATGTGCATGCTAGTTAATAGTGAGAATTGACTAGTTTTCCTTTTTATCGTACCATCATACAGTATATACAGCATAACTATGGAAATTCATTATCAATTAGCTTTTTACTATTTTCACAAGTAACTGTTCAATTTTCAAAACCCGTAGTACTAATATCACAACAGATCATCAAAAGTGCATTTTTCCCCAAACATTTCAGCATAATTTCAATTGTTTTAGTACACACAATCACAAAGTATCCTTTTCACTACACAAAACAAGTGTTGCATCTATATAAATGTTTCATTCACAGTAAATGCTTTTCATAAAGCTTTTACTATCAAACTTTTAATTTGCATGTCTTCTGATTCAGTTTAATACATTTGTCTATTATTTAATCAAACTCATCTTAATGGTTAATCAGTGAATCATTTGGTGCATCTATAGATATCAATAGATTCAGTAGATATAGTTTCTAAAGAACTTGTTTACCTGGATAACCAAATATAATGAATTATTTTTACACTATGAGTCATTTATCTTAGAGGATGTCCTTATTAGTAAAACTGTGTGTTTTGCAATTTGTGAACATACAGCAGGATACAAGGGTAGAGGAATTGATCAGAGATGTATCAGAAGAAGGGAGACAGATGGCATCAAATAAAAAGAACTGTAATAATAAAAAATCTCACATTTTTCATCCATATAGAAATGCAGCATCAAGATTTTGAATCGCAAAGCAGAGAAGAAACGAACCCGACACAAAGAGTGACATCTTTCATTCGCCTGACAGGTAAGAAGTAATATCTTGAGTGCATTAAGCTGTAATGCAAAAGAAGAAATGAATACAAAACATAAGTACCATTAAGATAAGATGAACCGTGAGCAAGAGTTGTACACTTAATCAGACAACTACATGTCAACACTCTTAGAAAAAAAAGGTGCAATGTTGTCACTAGGGCAATTTTCATTCTCAAAGATATTGAATGTGTAACATTTTTTGGCCAAGTGTATTCACACATCTCCCTTCTCTCTAGTTAAAAATGATGTCAATTTCACGAAAGACGGATTTGTGCCATGGATGGATACACCAGAGTATTCGTCACCAAGCCATACCAGATACTTCATCTTGGAAGAAGATAATGAATCTCTGAAAGTCCTTCATGACGGAACATACAAGGTTTCTTTGCAGATTACGTACAGAAAATTAAGTGAAAAGCCAGAAAAAGATGAAATATTTCTGCAACATGATATTCGTCTTGATACTGATGGATATCCTCATCCCCTGCCCCTGCTCACCCACTGCGAAACAGTGAACATTACACACTGGAGGAAAAGTCTGTTTTCTGAAGGTATTTTTTACTTCAATTCTGGGGACAGACTCAAGGTGTGGTCCAATAATCTGATCCTCATTGATGTTGGAGAAAAATTTGTGCAAAAAACAGTCTTTGTGGTGTATCCTCATTTTACCCCGTGAGGATACAGCGAATACAAAAAACATAAAGACAATTACTTCTGTAGCTTTGATTAATGATCAAAAGGGCTGCCATGAAGTATCATATTCATCTGTCTGGGATGACCCTGTCATCTAAACCGATTCTCCTGTCTGCAAAATCTGATCTATTTATGCTATAATCAGTAGCATGGTCATGTACAGAAGAAAACCCTTACCAAAAAATACTGTGGTACATTAATGGTGTCAAATGGTAATACTAGAGTACTTTGATGGAAACTATGCTGGTGAAATTCATTCCCTCTAGTGTCGTTTTCAAGAATATCATGGTATTTCCATGCTATGTGTTAAACAACTTGCTAATACCATAGTATTTTTTTGGTATTTTCTTTTGTAAGAGAAGACTATTCTGCTTCACAGCTAGGGACAAAACAGACATTGGCTTGGGTTTTAAAAGCTACATTTTGTTTAAGCACTACAACTGTGGAAAAATTGTAATTTTGTAAGTAAGTTTTATTTTTGTTTCATTTTGATTGAAATTGGTTAAAAAAAAAGGCTGAACCGTACTATATGCTATAATGTTTATGCCATTGTAAACATATATGCTTGTGTATGTAATTATTGATCAAGGATTTGGGCTGTTAATGCAAAATTTACAGGTTCGGTAACATTACGAAGTGAAGAGAATTATCAATACTCAAAATCCTGTATTGTGGTGCATCATGGGTTCTGTCATTGGCATTAGTAAGCTATAAGTTACTTTGTATTAAAAGGGATTGCAATCACAAAATATGACCTTAGTAATAATTTGCATGAAAGATCATTTTATGTATTGGAATACATCTTCATAATTACATTATTTTGTTGAGCATGATCAATAAATACTATTACATAAAGCTGTCTTTGTCTCAAAAAAATCTTATTATTTGTCTGGGTTTTTACAGTATATCAGGTGATTTTTTTTTTTTTTTTTTTTTTCTGTGATATTTCAGACAACCACTTCAAATATTTCATATTTCATACATTCAATTTATGCAGCATTAGAAAAATGTCTACATACAATATATTGATTGATTGATTTATAATCAATGCCCTGTAGTTTTTATTGTGGGGGTAAATTATATAATCCCATCCAATACAATGATATTTGAGAGATGTACAAATAAACATTTCTCAAAAGCCTGTTGTATCAAATCTGATACATTTTAACATGATTTTAAAATTATGTATGGATAATAACTTAATTTGTTTAAGTTGATTAAGTGTTTTTATTGTTTTTCTTGTAATATTATTAAAGTTAAGTTTCTTTGATAATCAAAAGGCCTTGCTTAAGTATAAACCATCGATCAGATGACAAAAGGCATATAGAAAACTATTTACAATGAAAAAGTTTCAGCAAAATTCTGATCATTCAGAGACCTTAGAAATTAGAACAGAATGTAGAAACTAATGTAGAAAAGAATGTATTATTTTATGGAAAAAAGCAACAGCATATCCTGCTTGACTGTTGCCTTTAATAACTTAATCATAGTCATAATGAAAGTATTTCAATACTGGAGTGTTTTCTTCAACGCAATACTGTCATTAGTCACTTTTTAATCCTCGACTGGAAAATCAGTAATCATAACAGTGGAGGGGGAGTGAGCTGAAATATCACATTTGGTCGTTGATGTGCTTTATCCTCCCATTATTGTAAAATGCCTTTTTTTTTAAATGTCAACTTTTATTATATATTACTGGGGAAAGATGGGGTGTGTATACAGTATGAGATTTGTGTGGTTCTACAATAAAACAGATGAAACTCAACTATTCAAGTTGAGCAGGTCAACTCTACCAAATTACAAGAAGAAGAAGAAGAAGAAGAAAAAAATGTGGAATTAGAAAATCAGAAATCTTCTGTCTGCTCTGTATGCTTTACGACCAATCCACAGCTTGATGGCCTCAGTCCACCTCCCCCTGATACTTTACAACGGTCGCCCGTGATTTTGCCAAGTAAGACATGTTCCTGGATCAACATCTTTTGTTGATCCTGGATCAACATTACTGTTTAAAAATACAGACTTAACCCAATCCCTACCTTTAAACCTAACCCTACCCATAATTTATTCTTTATTCTAACATCTTTATCTTTGTCTCAGAACCACACCTATTCAGGAGATGCAAAAATCAGAATACAGTGCAACAACGGCAACTTATATTTAAATTAAACATGACATTTTGCAAAACATGACTACAAATGGCAAAATTACTTACTTGAAGTGACCATGGAATGTGAAATTTAGCTAGCTGCCTCGTTGAAGGGCCCTTCCTGAAAGTTTCTGGTTGTTTATATGTCTGGACAGTATATTGTGCAGTATATTCCCCAGGTAAAATGTAATAATTTTAATCATTTCAATCAAAGAATATGTGAGATTGAGAATTTTTCCCAACACAGGTTTCACTTTGGATTCAAGTTAGTTGAACTTTATGAGAATTCATCATGATGACCAACATTACTTCATGCATAGCTACACTATTGACCATTTTTGCTGAAGTTTCACTAATTTGATTGCACATTGAAATCATCTTTCTTTCCCCATTATGATGTATATCAGAGTGAGTGGCTTCTCAAAAGAGGAAATATGAAGGACTCCATTCAGGGATTGATTGGATCATTGTTGTTTGCTAATTGATGCAATCTCATATGAAATGTTGTTAAGAGGGTCCAGCTAACAGAGAACATTCTCAGAACTTTGGCAAAGTTCTGGCAAGTTTTTTTTTTTTTTTTATAATCGAATGTTCTGATGTTAATAGAATATTTGCTCAAAGTTTTCTTTGAACATTTCTGCATCCAGTGAAGCCTTATTTCTTATTATGCATTCTCTGATGCATTGTAAATTCAAGGGTTATTAATACTGTGAGTGGGTAAAAACATTTTTACCTTTAGTGTTTTCAATTTACTTTTAAAGCTTTACAACTGACACACCCACAGATATACAGTACTTCCTGTCTGATAAAGGTTAACATTGCTTGACATGGTGAACTGAGTTATTATAAAGTTGTGACTTGTAAAAGTGACACTCCCTTTCTAGTGTGGCATGGCTTGAAATGGATTTCAAGCACATGAGTCAACACTGTAAGGTGTGATGCAATCGTATCCTGCTAGACTAGACACTCTCTGGGTTGCTTTTGCAAACACTTTTATATTTTTACTTTGCATGAAGTGTTATGGTTGCATTAAAGACATTAAAAATAATTAATACATAAATATACATAAAATGTGTGCAGTTTACTGTGAATATTATATGGGGTGTGTATTTGAATGAGCAAAGAGGAAATTAGAAATTAATGACAGGAAATAAGCACAGCTCCCCTGACATTACGGAAAATGTTGTAAAAATAAAGGGGAACAAATCTGTAAATAAATCTGGATTATAATTTGATTTCTCCTCTGCCAAAAGAGACATTAATAAGTAGATTTCTAAGAATAAAATCTTAAGACATATAGCATGGCTCAATAAGTTAGTAAAAGGTATTTTGTCATTTGCTCACGCTATTGTCCTACAGGTTTGAAACAGCATTATGTGAGTAATTAACAGAATTTTCATTTTGCTTGATCTATTCCTTTAAACTAAGTGAAGTCACCAGCATTTGTAGTGTAATGTTGATTAAACTTGACATTTGTAGCAGTTTTTCAAAACTGCATGAAACCAACATGAATACAAAGTGTACAACTTTTAATTCGAAATAAATTTTTAAAGCATTTTTCCTTTTCACTCTAGTTGTCATTGACCCAAACGTGAACTTGTTATTAAGAAAGGTTCTAAGATTTCTAAATTCCTTCATTGTGAATGAACATAGAAACTTCACTTACAGTAACCAAATGCTCTGGATGTTAAACATTGTTTAGCTTTTTAAGGAAATGTACACCTACGGTGCCGATCGTTTGATTGAATCAAAGTACTTCCCTTTATTGCACATGAACAAAACCGAAACTAGTATGAGTGAAACCATGACTCTGCATGTCACTGTACTGTGTGTAGGTGTCAGAGTGGGTAAGGCTATGTAACACTACAAGGCCTGTAGGCCTACTCTGTTTGTGGGGATTCCCCAAACTTTCATACTAGCAACATCAGGAATATTTAATATAGTGAGAATAACGATGAAATAGTTTTGTCATGGATATTACTTTAGTATTCTTCTGTTTATGTAATATGCACTTTAAGTGCACAATTCAAATGTGATTTGTTTTCAAATATTAAATGTTGGGTATTTTGTGGGTTTTTTTTGAGTATTGTTTTGTTTTACAAAAAGAAGATTTTTTAGATTTTTTGAATAGCTTGTCTCTAATTTTTAGTGGCTGTATACGTATGAAGTCATCACATTAATTATGAACATTTTCCTCTAGCCAACAGTTACAGTGTCCAAATAGATTTTTAGTTTTGAACAGTTTTTTTATTATTATTTCAAAATAAATAAATAAATAAATAAAGAGCTTGTACTGTTTCTTTAAAATAAATTTCAACCCAAAAAAGATTAAAACATTATGCACATTAGTGGCAGATAACCTAGTAGTATGCTTTTACTGTCTACTGTAAATGATTTTTTATTATTTTATTGTTTATAGTGTTTTCAACCCAAAAAGTCTGTAAATGATTTTTCAATGTTGTAAATAAAACAATGATTTTTGCAGTATGTTTTACAATAAAATACTATTTCAGATTTTCGGTCACACTTTATATTAAGTTGCCTTAACTACTACATTCCTTACACCTTAACCCACCCTTAAACCTACCCATACCACCAAACCTGTCCCTAACCTTACCCCACCATATCCCACCTCAGTGGCAGCAAAAGTGTTTTGCAGTACAATATTAACATAATAAGTAGATTGTCCTTATTTTTTTATTATTATTATTTTTTTTTATGTAAGTACATATAAGTTAAGGCCACTTAATATAAAATGGGACCAGGTTTTCTACTTCAAAAATGTATGTTTAATTCGATGTAATTTGCCATTTCTTTGTAATTGTGAAATTTACCAGCAATTTCTGAGTGAAAATATTTATAAGCCTTTTTTTTTCCCAGCTTAACCCCATGATCATTAGAGTATACTCACTGAGTGATTTCTCACTGTATTGTATAAGAGTATCAGTGACTTTTCCCAGGAAAGGAAGTTTGAAATCAGAAGGATCGTAAAATGTTTGTAAACTATTTCAGTAGTGTAAACTATGCTATTTCTATAAAGCTTGGAATTCATGTGTAGGTGAAAGAACACAGTTAGCCCAAAGGACGCCACGTTTTTATCAGCTCTTTTTTGGCAATCCCCACATTCTCTACATTTTATAATGTAATGAGAATATAATTGGTTACAGTTTACTTATATCTAAACAAACAAACTATTTCTAGATGACAATCTTTTCCTTGATGATGACAGAAATACATGACAGAAACTACAATTCCTTTCTTATGAAACTCTTTTGGGAATGAACATAATGCCATAGAATATATTTTTATTTTTATTGTAATTGTTATTATATTATTTTGGATGCCACTTTGAATATACAAAAAAAAAAAAAAGTGGAAACATTCTTCAAAATATATTTTATATATTTTGCAGAAGAAAAAAAGTTATATAGGTTTAGAATGACGTGAGGGTAAGTAAAGGATGACAGAATTTTTATGTTTACGTGAACTACCTGATAGAAAACTAGTGAAACAAAACAAATCACAGCATGCATGCACTGCAACAAAGACAAGCATTCTGAGGTAAGGCCTGGGCCTTTTTATTTGGTTGTCTCTTGGGAATCATGTAAATCCTTGAGGGAAGAGTGAAATACTATCAAGAAGGTCTTGTTGCTATTTTTGCTAATTACTTTACAAACAAAACCACATCCATTAGCAGTCAGTTCTCAGCTCCACTCACATCAAACACTTACACAGCTGACCATCTTCTCTCCTCTTACAGAAGATGAAGTCTCTAAACTTATTCTCTCCAGCCACCCTACCACCTGCCCTCTAGACCCAATCCCTTCACATCTCCTACAAGCTTTTTGCACTTCTGCCTTCACTCACATACATCATAAAACATATCTTCTCTCAGGCATTTTTTCCACCCCATTCAAGCAGGCTCGGGTAACCCCACAACCTACACTAGACACCTCACTTGTTGAAAGCTACAGGCCCCTGTCTGTCCTACCTTCAATAGCAAAATCAATTGAACACTGTTTTCAACCAAGTGTCTTTCTTCCTCTCAAAGAACAATCAGCTGGACGATAACCAAACTGGATTTAAAAGTGGCCATTCAACTGGAACTGCCATGCTTTTAGTCACTAAAGTGCTACAGAATGCAAGAGCTGAGTCCAAATCTTCAGTTCTCATTTTGCTGGATCTATCTGCTGTGTTTGACATGGTTAATCATCAAATCCTTTACTGCAGTCAGTAAACGAGTGGTGGTTTGTGGTCCCATCGCAGAGAGGCACAAAATCACTCTCAAGGATGTTTTCTTTCACCGTCCTGTTGGTGAAATGACCAGTGGCCAAATCCCTCACAATCTTCAAGAAACAACTGAAAACTCATCTCTTCCTTGAGTATCTAACTGCATCCACCTAAAACAACAACAAAAAAACAATTCTATGCCTTCACATTTTTTATTTGATTGTTATCCTTTATCCATTCCTGTCCTTGCTTTTACTGTTTTGAACAAAGAATGAAACTTTGTATTATGAGCAGTTCTCGTGTTTATTGCCATCTAATGATAAATCGCTTGTTGTATTCCTCAACTGTAAGTCGCTTTGGATAAAAAAAACATCTGCCAAATGAATAAATGTAAATGCAAATGTAAACTGGCCTGACATGAATAATACAGCATTTTTAGTCCCATTTGCATATATGTGTGAATGGGGATTGTTTTGACAAAGTTCTTATCAGTATGCAAAACTTGTCAAAAAGACATGCAAAGCATGTCAACAGGGGAAAATCCAGACATTTAAGGCTTTTTTTCTTTTCATTAGGCCAGGACATGTCAGGGACCCAATCATAGTGGCTTCACCCGAAATCGCATACTCTTTTGAGCAGGTACTTATTTTGAAAAAGTAATTACTCCATGACTGCTAAAGAAGTATGTATAGTATGAATGTAATCTAGACATACTAATTCGTCATGTCGTCACTGTCTAGCATCAGCTGCATTGCTTCATGCTATTCATAAATCCTCTCCCGTGGCCTCATGGAACAGTAAAGTGTACATCGTATGCACACTGAAGAATCTTGACTGAAGCAGTAGGTCATCCAAGTACTTTTTTTTACAAAGTCAATCTTCTATGGTTATGAAGTTTATAATTAATGGTTTCCTTTTTAAAAATACAAATGAGATAATTTTATACAGATAATGAATGCAAAAAAATGTGATACTAGATATTACTATCTGTTATTGGTACAGTATTACAAATAGGCTGATTTCTGGATGTGAAAACATATTTAACACTCTTATATTTGATGTCCTGCAGTGGACAGATCATAAAAACCCATTTTAACCATTCAGGATGTGATGATCTTTGACCTTTACCCTTTATTCAATATGACTGATCACACAAACTCAAAATAATTACTAATATGTATATTGAAGTAGACAAATGGGTAAATATATATATATATATCATTTTGACAAGAAAATAAAATGATTATGGTTATGTTTTGAAGGAAATTTGAATATGAATAAGAAACATTTTTATAATATTTTTTTGTATGGAATATGAATAAGAAACATTTTTATTCGGGTGTAATCAGTGTCTGTGCTTTTTGTTTGTGTTTTGATGTGATACCTTTGTAAGCAACATTTCTATTCATGCAGTCACACACACAAGAAAATATTCACAAAGCTGTTGACAGAACAGCTTTCAAATCTGAAAGTATTCACCTGTCATCCACTTTCAGAGATGAACTGCGACTGTCAAAGTTGCCTTAGGACATGGCAGTCAGTAATGACGCAGACATTGATGACTCAATCAGGGTGGAGTCCTATGTTTTCTTTCTTGTTGGACCCAGTCACAGTGGCTTTATCCGAAATCGCATACTCTCTTGGTACTTATTTTGAATAAGTAATTACTTCATGACTGCAAAAGAAGTATGTTCTATATAGTATGAATGTAATCTGGACATACTATATATCATGTTGTCACAGTCAGTTGCATTGCTTCACTGCCATTTAAAAAATCCTCTCCTGTGGCCTCATGGGACAGTAAAGTGTCCATTGAATGCTCAATGAATCAGTGTCTGTGCTTATGTTTTGATGTGATACCTTTGTAAGCAACATATTTCTACTCATGCAGTCACACACACACACACACACACACAAAGAAAATAATCACAAAGCTGTTGATAGAACAGCATTCATATGTGAAATTATTCACCTGCCATCCATTTTTGGAGATGAAATGTGTGAGTCGCAGGGAAATGGGCATCAGTAATGACGTAGACATTGACGACTCAATCAGGGTGGAGACCTATGTTTTCTTTCTTGTTCGATAAGTCATTTACCTCTGAAATAGGTTACAATACAGAAGTAAAGTCGCACCTTTGTTTATATAACTTTACAATTGTAATCTTATTTTTTGGGATTAAAAAAAAATTATTAAATTATTATGATTACAGTAACAGGCTGAACTAGAAAATTTTCTTTTTTTGTGTGTGTAGGCATAAACTATTAAATAATAATTGAATTTTGATGGTTTCATGCTTCAAAGAGCATATATATATATATACACAATAAACAAAATTATAAACACAATACTTTTGTTTTTGCCCCCATTTTTCATAATCTGAGCTCAAAGATCCAAGACTTTTTCTATGTACACAAAAGGCCTATTTCTCTCAAATATTGTTCACAAATCTGTCTAAATCTGTGTTAGTGAGCAGTTCTCCTTTGCCTAGATAATCCATCCACCTCACAGGTGTGGCATACAGTGGAGCTCGAAAGTTTGAGCACCCTAGGTAAAAATTTGTATTAATGTGCATAAAGAAGCCAAGAAAAGATGGAATAATCTCCAAAAGGCATCAAATTACAGATTAGACATTCTTATAATATGTCAAAAAAAGTAAGATTTTATTTCCATCATTTACACTTTCAAAATAACAGAAAACAAAAAAATGGTGTCTGCAAAAGTTTGGGCACCCTGCAGAGTTAATAACTTGTACTGCCCCCTTTGGCAAGTATCACAGCTTGTAAACGCTTTTTGTAGCCAGCCAAGAGTCTTTCAATTCTTGTTTGAGGTATCTTCCCCCATTCTTCCTTACAAAAGTCTTCCAGTTCTTTGAGATTTCTGGGCTGTCTGTCACGCACTGCTCTTTTAAGGTCTATCCATAGATTTTCAATTATGTTGAGGTCAGGAGATTGTGAAGGCCATGGCAAAACCTTCAGTTTACGCCTCTTGATGTAATCCACCGTGGATTTTGAGGTGTGTTTAGGATCATTACCCATTTGTAGAAGCCATCCTCTCTTTAACTTCAGCTTTTTCAAAGATGGCATCAAGTTAGTGTCAAAAATTTCCTTAAATTTTATTGAATCCATTTTTCCTTCTACTCGTGAAATGTTCCCTGTGCCACTGGCTGCAATACAACCCCAAAGCATGATTGATCCACCCCCATGCTTAACAGTTGGACAGAGATTATTTTCATTAAATTCTGTGCCCTTTCTTCTCCAAACGTACCTTTGCTCATTCCGGCCAAAAAGTTCTATTTTAACCTCATCGGTCCACAGAACTTGTTTCCAAAATGCATCATGCATCAACTCTTTATAGTGGAATGGTGTACCACAATAGAGTTTAGATCGGTCCCAACAAATCAAGCCCGACCTTACCCAAGCCAGAGCACATTGTGTCCGAGCCCAGCCCGGCCCGACACGTTCACTGTAATTATGAGCCCGAGCCCGATTAAAACCCGACCATTTTTAATATGTGGTCCGTTATAACCAGGGGTGGCGCCAGATTTTTTTTTTAATGCAGGTGCTGCTGTGCTGGATCATTTAGGCTACAGGGGGGAGCTGCGCAGTTATATATATATATATATATTATATAAATACTATTAATAAATGAGCAAATATTGGCCACTCAATATTAAATATTCAGTTATTTTAATTATCATAATTAAAGTTTTAATTTTATTAAATTGAACAAGCACAACATTCAGCATTCAATCAAATATTCTCAAAGATTAATTATTATTAATAATTTTACTTCAACATATTGTTATTTCAACATAATATATGTGTGAGCAACAAGCAAGATGTGCATTTGTAAATTTGGTGACAGCGTGTGTTACAAGTTTCAAATGGTGTAAGTGTGACCGCGGCGCGCCGGTGCCTCCATGTCATTATTATATTGTCTGCTATATTGCTTTTTATTTATTAAATCCAGGCAATTGGTTGATGAAAAAAATTATTAAAATTAAGATACAAATTATACTAAACCTTTAAATTAAACTAAATCTTTCTTCATAACAAAACTTGCAACTAAATGTGCTTATTTAATGGCTAAAACACGTAGGCTACTACAGACTCTCTTTTTATACAAATTGCAGCACATTCATTTAATTCTGAATTTTGCACATGTAAGTTGAAAGGCATTTGTTTGTGCATAGTAAAACATATCTGTAACATTTATCAAGTTCATAATTGTTTGTGCATTTATTAATTATTATCTTGATGAATAATACGACAAGGAAGAAGCATGTAAACTGCATTGTTTGTTTATTCAGAAATAATTGAATGGATCGTAAATGGATCTGAAATTCCGAATGAAGAAATGTAAAAAAATAAAAAATAAATAAACCGTGAACAATGATGAACACAGAAAATTATGGCCTAAGACTATAGACCTACTACTTTAATATAATTAAACAATGTTTTTGGAAATTTTATTTTTTTTTTAAAAAATATATATTTTTGTAGAGTATTTTATAAAATGTGGGTATATTGTGAAAAAGCTGTTCTATTTTGTTGTCCTCCTGCCTGTGTATGAGTATGTATTTGTAGTGTGAGAAATTGATTAGGCCAAGCAAGGCTGCCTGCTATATATGTAATCATTATATAATACCATATTAATCACAAAGCTATAGCCTACTTGCATGGTTCTACATGTTGTCATGCAAGAACAAGATTGCGTCCACAGTTTTTCAGAGCGGTCCTGCTCTGCTCTATCGTTTGGCCAGCTGCGCTGAACACCCACTCGCTGCTGCTTGCTGGAATGCAGAGGACAGATCTTGCCAGCCTGGCTAGTTTTGGGTACACCAATCCATTCACTTTCCCACTCATTCAGTTTACCCGGTCGGAATCCATGGCATGCTTCGTGAATTGTACATAGCCACTTCATGCCTCATCTGGTTCGTTATCATCGTCTTGGTTCTCCCACTCAGCAAATTCGGAGTCTCTCCCGGGCCTGGCTGCTGGTGGTGTGAAGCCAGTACTGCTCATTGCACTGTGAGCCGCCACAGCATCTTCCTCCACAGGCAAGAGTAGGGCGTGAAAAGGTGAACGTGAGCATGTATGCTATCTCTACAGGAGACATCATCCTCAATTTGTTGAATTTGAGCCAGAGGAAAAGAGCAACTTTGTGCAGCATGTTCATCTTGATTTTTTGCACAATGAACTCGGCATGTCTCTGGCAAACAAATGCTTGCTGCGGTGAGTCGGTGGGAGAGGGCTGGCAATGTCTCTTCAGTCTCTCAAGCCAGAGGCAGACCATGGTTTATGGTTGAATATTTGTAGCCCTTCAACTCTGGTCGTCATCCATGGCATGCTTCTGTGAATTGTACATAGCCACTTCATCCTCATCTGGCATTTTCGATGTGCTCAACCTCACTGCGGTTCTCCGGTTTCTCCCGTAGCTCTGAGTATATGTCTTGCACTGTTTTCGGACAGTGCGTCGGCATGCAGACCGTGGCGAATGACAGTATTAATTAGGTGATCGAGACAAGAAAGCCTCCTATATGGTTCCAGGACTTAGAATATGTTGCTGCCTTCATCTGTTACCCACACTATTCGGTTGAGGGAGCTAGGGTCGAGGCCAAATTTGTTGACCAGCAAGCCCACTATCTCGCGTCTGATATTTTTTTTTCCCGTTTTAGCATCTTCCATGGGAAACATTGCGGTGGTGAGAGTTTTACCAACTAAATTATAGTCGTCGGTGATATAATGGCACGTTATTGCGATGTAACTTATCTTTCTGTAGTCATCAGTCCACATAGGCTATCTGTGCTCATCGCTACGTCTCCATTCTTCAGAGTATCTTTGAGCATCTGTGCCAGAATGCAAGCCTTGGAAATGGTGCTATGGTGAGGCAGAATGGACTGGGCCGATACATGACCATATGTAGCACCAACATTGATTAATTCTTGAGCTTGCCGCTCAAAGCCCTGGCCACTTAACGTAAAATGGCCTTATGTCCTTGCAGCAAAACTCAATGCATTTCTCTGTGATGGCTTGCCTCGCCCTCAGGGGAATGCTTTGAAATGTAACAAAAGAAGACATTGAGGGCTGAGGCTGACTACTATCATAATTTCTGTCATGGCAAGCCTGCTTCATGTGTCTGTTCATCGTCGAAATCCCCCTTTTTTGCTGTCCTAGGTGAGCAGCGTGCTGCATTTAATGCACGAGACAAAGCCAACACATATGTTGTCACTCCCCACGTCTAGTTAAAAATGTTTCCATACCTCCGATTTTCCTCCAAACTTGCTCAAAGTTAATTCTCCTGTTTTAATTTTTTTCTTTGCTTCTTCAAGCTCCATGTTGCACTTAAGCTACTGAATAGTACAGCATGCACAGCAGGTGTGATGCGTCTCGCGTGTAAAACTGTGAGTGCGAGTGGACGAGACGCTGCGCATGAGACGTGACGTGCTTTATCAAGGGCCCGACCCGACCACCATCCTTGGGCCGGGTCGGGTTGGGTCGGGTCAGGTGGAGTCCGGGCTCGGGCTCGGGCAGAGAATCTAAGCTCTAGTACCACAACTCCAGTGTCTGCCAGATCTTTC
The DNA here is from genome assembly GCF_018340385.1 of Cyprinus carpio. Taxonomy (NCBI): domain Eukaryota; kingdom Metazoa; phylum Chordata; class Actinopteri; order Cypriniformes; family Cyprinidae; genus Cyprinus; species Cyprinus carpio. The sequence goes on along the minus strand of NC_056579.1, from coordinate 17,799,367 downwards.
TGGAGGGATCATGCAGTCAAACGTGGGTTTTGACTTGCTTTTCTCACAATCCTGCGAGCTGTTCTGTCTGATATTTTTCTTGGTCTTCCAGATCTTGCTTTAACTTCCACTGTTCCTGATGACTGCCATTTCTTAATTACATTCCGAAGAGAGGATATTGGCATCTGAAAACGCTTTGCTATCTTCTTATAGCCTTCTCCTGCTTTGTGAGCGTCAACTATTTTCAGTTTCAGTTTTCTAGACAACTGCTTAGAAGAACCAATAGTGCTGATTGTTGGGGCAAGCTCAGATGAGTCTGGGCATTTAAAACCTTGGAGATTGACATCACCTGGTCTTTCCAGACGATGATTGAGAACAATCCATGACACTGTCAGGTCTCAGCTTTCCAAAGGGGGCGGTGCATGCTATAAACTCTGCAGGGTGCCCAAACTTTTGCAGAAGGCATTTTTTTGTTTTCTGTTATTTTGAAAGTGTAAATGATGGAAATAAAATCCAACTTTTTTTGACATATTGTAAGAATGTCTAATCTGTAATTTGATGCCTTTTGGAGATTTTTCCATCTTTTCTTGGCTTCTTTATGCACATTTAATACAAATTTTTACCTGGGGTGCCCAAACTTTCGAGCCCCACTGTATTTAAGATGCTGACTAGACAACATGATTATTGCACAGGTGTGCCTTAGGCTGGCCACAATAAAAGGCCACTCTAAAATGTGCAGTTATACTATATTGGGAGGTCCGGAAACCAGTCAGTATCTGGTGTGACCACCATTTGCCTCATGCAGTGCAACACATCTCCTTTGCATAGAGTTGATCAGGTTGTTGTTTGTGGCCTGTGGAATGTTGGTCAACTCCTCTTCAGTGGCTGTGCGAAGTTGCTGGATATTGGAAGGAACTGGAACACGCTGTCGTATACGCCGATCCAGAGCATCCCAAACATGCTCAATGGGTGACATGTCCGATGAGTATGCTGGCCATGCAAGAATTGGGATGTTTTCAGCTTCCAGGAATAGTGTACAGATCCTTGCAACATGGGGCGGTGCATTATCATGCTGCAACATGAGGTGATGGTAGTGGATGTATGGCACAACAATGGGCCTCAGGATCTCGTCACGGTATCTCTGTGCATTCAAAATGCCATCAATAAAATGCACCTGTATTCATTGTCCATAACATATGACTGCCCATACCATAACCCCACCGCCACCATGGGCCACTCGATCCACCACGTTGACATCAGCAGACCTCTCACCCACACGACGCCATACACGCTGTCTGCCATCTGCCCTGTACAGTGAAAACCGGGATTCATCCATGAAGAGAACACCTCTCCAAAGTGCCAGACGCCATCGAATTTGAGCATTTGCCCACTGAAGTCGGTTACGATGACGAACTGAAGTCAGGTCGAGACCCCGATGAGGACGATGATCATGCAGATGAGCTTCCCTGAGACGGTTTCTGACAGTTTGTGCAGAAATTCTTTGGTTATGCAAACTTATTGTTGCAGAAGCTGTCCGGGTGTCTGGTCTCAGATGATCTTGGAGGTGAAGATGCTGGATATGGAGGTACTGGGCTGGTGTGGTTAAACATGGTCTGCGGTTGTGAGGCCGGTTGGATGTAGTGCCAAATTCTCTGAAACGCCTTTGGAGATGGCTTATGGTAGAGAAATGATAATTCAATTCATGGGCAACAGCTCTGGTGGACATCCCTGCAGTCTGCATGCTAATTGCACGCTCCCTCAAACCTTGCAACATCTGTGGCGTTGTACTGTGTGATAAAACTGCACATTTTAGAGTGGCCTTTTATTGTGGCCAGCCTAAGGCACACCTGTGCAATAATCATGCTGTCTATTCAGCATCTTGATATGCCACACCTGTGAGGTGGATGGATTATCTCGGCAAAAGAGAAGTGCTCACTAACGCAGATTTAGACAGATTTGTGAATAATATTTGAGAGAAATAGGCCTTTTGTGTACATAGAAAAAGTCTTAGGTCTTTGAGTTCAGCTCATGAAAAATGGGGGCAAAAACAAAAGTGTTGAGTTTTTTTTTTAATTTTGTTCAGTGTATATATCGAGTTTGACATAAACCATGCTATTGTTATAGCCACGGCCATATCACCTGTAGCCCAAGACTGGTTGCCCAGTGAAGCTAAGCAGGGTTGAGCCTGGTCAGTACCTGGATGGGAGACCTCCTGGGAAAACTAGGTTGCTACTGGAAGAGGTGTTAGTGAGACCAGCAGAGGGTGCTTACCCTGTGGTCTGTGTGGGTCCTAATTCTCCAGTATAGTGACAGGGACACTATACTCTTAAAAGCACGACCTTTGGATGAGATGTTAAACTGAGGTCCTGACTCTCTGTGGTAATTAAAAATCCCATGGCACTTCTCATAGAGTAGGGCTGTATCCCTGGTGTCCTGGCCAAATTCCCTCCCCTGGCCATTGTCAGTCATGACTTCTAATAATCCCAATCCACTGAATTGGCTCTATCTCTCTCTCCTCTTCACCTATAGCTGGTGAGTGCACTGGCGCCATTCTACTGTGGCTGCCATCACATCATCCAGGTGGATGCTGCACACTGGTGGTGGATGAGGAGAGACCCCCTCATAATTGTAAAGTGCTTTGGGTGTACAACAATGCACAATAAAACGCTAAATAAATGCTTCATTCATTCATTCATTCATTCATTCATATTGTTATTGCAAAACACACATTTAATGATGTTTGGGTCTTAACAATATTAAAACATGCAAACAGCAGCTGAGAAATGCTTTGTGAACATGCCCAACATGGTCTCTATGCTCATGTATCAAGACTGCCAATTTCCTTTATAATGTATATTGCTAGTGTTGAGAGTCTATACATTGATAATGGACTTCTTAAGATTTGGGGAACTATTTAGTGAAAGTTTGGTTGGTCATGGTTGGTAGTTTGCCCCTGATGGTAGATCCTGTAAAAAAGCAGGTTTCTCCATAGGTAGCCATGTATTTTGATTGAATAAACTTGTCATTATATTAGATGTTTCACCATAAAAAAAAATAATAAAAAAACAACAATATACAAGAATAAAATACAAGTTTTCATATGAAAGTATGAAATACTTTCGGTATCTTTCTGTGATTGTTTAGTTTATTCTTGGCAGTGGTGGCTAGTATTTTGGTGAGAAAAATGGTTGGCATAGTATTTATTTATTTATTTATTTAGTACAGATAGTTAGCCTATGGGTAGATAATAATCCACCACCCGAAAGAACAAAGAATGAGTAATATTTCTTGAATGCAGGAGGACAAATCAAGAGACAGAAGCTCTAATAAAAAACTAGTTATAATGAGTACTCATTAACTTTGTCATTGTCAGAAAAATTCTGAAGATTTTTAGTATCCTGTTGGGTAAAGTCTCTATATAAATTATTTCACTAATTCCATTCAAAAAGTGAAACTTATATATTATATTCATTCATTACACACAGACTGATATATTTCAAATGTTTATTTCTTTTAATTTTGATGATTATAATTGCCAACTAAGGAAAATCCCAAATTCAGTATCTCAGAAAATTTTAATATTGTGAAAAGGTTCAATACTGAAGACACCTGGTGCCACACTCTAATCAGCTAATTAACTCAAGACACCTGCAAAGGCCTTTAAATCGTCTCTCAGTCTAGTTCTGTAGGCTACACTATCTTGGGGAAGACTGCTATCCAAAAGATGACCATTGACACCTTGCACAAGGAGGGAAAGACACAAAAGGTCATTGCAAAAGAGGCTGGCTGTTCACAGAGCTCTGTGTCCAAGCACATTAATAGAGAGGCGAAGGGAAGGAAATGATATGGTAGAAAAAAAAGTGTACAAGCAATAGGGATAACCGCACCCTGGAGAGGACTGTGAAACAAAACCCATTCAAAAATGTGGGGGAGATTCACATAGAGTGGACTGCAGCTGGAGTCAGTGCTTCAAGAACCACTACACTCAGACGTATGCAAGACATGGGTTTCAGCTGTCGCATTCCTTGTGTCAAGCCACTCTTGAACAACAGACAACATCAGAAGCATCTCGCCTGGGCTAAAGACAAAAAGGACTGGACAGCTGCTGAGTGGTCCAAAGTTATGTTCTCTGATGAAAGTAAATTTTGCATTTCCTTTGGAAATCAGGTTCCCAGAGTCTGGAGGAAGAGAGGAGAGGCACACAATCCACGTTTCCACAGTCAGTGATGGTTTGGGGTGCCATGTCATCTGCTGGTGTTGGTCCACTGTGTTTTCTGAGGTCCAAGGTCAACACAGCCATATACCAGGAAGTTTTAGAGCACTTCATGATTCCTGCTGCTGACCAACTTTATGGAGATGCAGAATTCATTTTCCAACAGGACTTGGCACCTGCACACAGTGCCAAAGCTACCAGTACCTGGTATAAGGACCATGGTATTCCTGTTTTTAATTGGCCAGCAAACTTGCCTGACCTTAACCCCATAGAAAATCTATGTGGTATTGTGAAGAGGAAGATGTGATATGCCAGACCCAAGAATGCAGAAGAGCTGAAGGCCACTATCAGAGCAACCTTGGCTCTCATAACACCTGAGCAGTGCCACAGACTGATTGACTCCATGCCACGCCGCATTGCTGCAGTAATTCAGGCAAAAGGAGCCCCAACTAAGTATTGAGTGCTGTACATATTCATATGTTTCATGTTCATACTTTTCAGTTGGCCAAGAGTTCTAAAATCCTTTCTTTGTATTGGTCTTAAGTTATATTCTAATTTTCTGAGATACTGAATTTGGGATTTTCCTTAGTTGTGAGTTATAATCATCAAAATTAAAAGAAATAAACATTTGAAATATATCAGTCTGTGTGTAATGTATGAATATAATATACAAGTTTCACTTTTTAAATGGAATTAGTGAAATAAATCAACTTTTTGATGATATTCTAATTATATGACCAGCACCTGTATATAATATAATATAAATAGAGATGTGATATCCCCGCATTACTTCATCTTTGTCTGATTTATGGCAGGCGGAATGATAACGAGCCATAATTGACAAAAATTACCATATTTTTCACCCTTTACCTCATGCATTAAAATACAAGAGGTAATTCAAATTAGACATGGCAGGAAAATAATCCAGGGCAAGAATGAGGAACAAGGGCACAGAGAGAGAGACTATGCCAGAACAATACTCCAAAAACTACACAACAATCTGACAACGCAGGGCAAGATGCACAGCCATTAAATAGCTAAGCTGATGAACCACAGCTGATGCTGATCAGTTCAGCAGTAGCAAGACACACAGAAACAGACTGAGCCAACATGAGTCACTAAAATAAGTTACATTTCATCTTAATAGTCAAGTCAAGTCAAGTCATCTTTATTTATATAGCGCTTTAAACAAAAAAGATTGCGTCAAAGCAACTGAACAACATTAATTAGGAAAACAGGTGTGTCAATAATACAAAATGACAGTTAAAGGCAGTTCATCATTGAATTCAGTGATGTCATCATGCAGCTCAGTTCAGTTTAAATGGTATCTGTGCAATAATTTGCAATCAAGTCAACGATATCGCTGTAAATGAAGTGTCCCCAAATAAGCAAGCCAGAGGCGACAGCGGCAAGGAACCAAAACTCCAGTGAGAGAATGGAGAAAAAAACCTTGGGAGAAACCAGGCTCAGTTGGGGGGCCAGTTCTCCTCTGACAAGACGAAACCAGCAGTTCAATTCCAGGCTGCAGCAAAGTCAGGTTGTGCAGAAGAATATCTGTTTCCTGTGGTCTTGTCCCGGTGGTCGTCTGAGACAAGGTCTTTACAGGGGATCTGTCTCTGGGGCTCTAGTCCTGGTCTCCGCTGTCTTTCAGGGCTGTAGAGGTCCTTTCTAGGTGCTAATCCACCATCTGGGCTGGATACATACTGGATCCGGGTGACTGCAGTGACCATCTGACTTGGATACAGACTGGATCTGGTGGCCACGGTGACCTCGGAATAAGAGAGGAAACAGACTAATATGAGCGTAGATGCCATTCTTCTAATGATGTAGCAAGTACATCGGGTGTTATGGGAAGTGTTCCCGGTTCCGGTTTACCTAATTAGTGCAGCCTAAAAATCCTTTAACGGATTTGGATATTAGAAGTGTATTAGTATGTTATGTGTAAGCCAGGTTAAAGAGATGGGTCTTTAATCTAGATTTAAACTGCAAGAGTGTGTCTGCCTTCCGAACAATGTTAGGTAGGTTATTCCAGAGTTTGGGCGCTAAATAGGAGAAGGATCTGCCGCCCGCAGTTGACTTTGATATTCTAGGTATTATTAAATTGCCAGAGTTTTGAGAACGGAGTGGACGTGGAGGACTATAATGTAACAAGAGCTCGTTCAAATACTGAGGTGCTAAACCATTCAGGGCTTTATAAGTAATAAGCAAGATTTTAAAATCTACACTATATTGATAGGGAGCCAGTGCAGTGTTGACAGGACCGGGCTAATATGATCATACTTCCTGGTTCTAGTAAGAACTCTAGCTGCTGCATTTTGGACTAACTGGAGTTTGTTTACTAAGCGTGCAGAACAACCACCCAATAGAGCATTACAATAGTCTAACCTTTGAGGTCATAAACGCCATGGATTAACATTTCTGCATTTGACATTGAGAGCATCGGCCGTAATTTAGATATATTTTTGAGATGGAAAAATGAAGTTTTACAAATGCTAGAAACGTGGATTTCTAAGGAAAGGTTGCTATCAAATAGCACACCTAGGTTCCTAACTGATGACGAAGAATTGACAGAGCAGCCATCAAGGCTTAGACAGCGTTCTGGGTCATTACATGCAGAGCTTTTAGGCCCTATAATTAACACCTCTGTTTTTTCAGAATTTAGCAGTAAGAAATTACTCGTTATCCAGTTTTTTATATCGACTATTCATTTCCGTTAGTTTTTCAAATTGGTATGTTTCGCCAGGCCGTGATGAAATATAGAGCTGAGTATCATCAGCATAACAGTGAAAGCTAACACCGTGTTTCCTGATGATATCTCCCAAGGGTGACATGTAAAGCGTGAAGAGTAACGGCCCTAGTACGAGCCTTGCGGTACTCCATACTGCACTTTTGAACGATATGATACCTCTTCATTCACTGCTACGAATTGATGGCCGGTCATATAAGTACGATTTAAACCATGCTAATGCACTTCCATTAATGCCAACAAAGTTGTTCTAGTCTATGCAAAAGAATAGTGTGGTCAATAGTGTCGAACGTAGCACTAAGATCCAATAGCACTAATAGAGAGATACAACCACGATCAGATGATAAGAGCAGGTCATTTGTAACTTCTAAGGTGAGCAGTCTCAGTACTATGATACGGTCTAAATCCTGACTGGAAATCCTCACAGATGCCATTTTTTTCTCTAAGAAGGAATATAATTGTGAGGATACTACCTTTTCTAGTATCTTTGAAAGAAAAGGGAGATTCGAGATCGGTCTATAATTAACTAGTTTTTTGGGGTCAAGTTGTGGTTTTTTTGATGAGAGGCTTAATAACAGCCAGTTTGAAGGATTTTGGGACATACCCTAATAACAATGAGGAGTTAATAATAGTCAGAAGAGGATCTATGACTTCTGGAAGCACCTCTTTTAGGAGCTTAGATGGAATAGGGTCTAACATACATGTTGTTGGTTTAGATGATTTAACAAGTTTATACAATTCTTCCTCTCCTATAGTAGAGAATGAGTGGAACTGTTCCTCAGGGGATCTATAGTGCACTGTCTGATGTGATACTGTAGCTGATGGCTGCATGGTTACAATTGTATCTCTAATAGTATCGACTTTAGAAGTAAAGTACTTCATAAAGTCATTACTGCTGTGATGTTGAGAAATGTCAACACTTGTTGATGCTTTATTTTTCGTTAATTTAGCCACTGTATTGAATAAATACCTGGGGTTATGTTGTGTTTTCTTCTAAAAGAGACGAAAAGTAATCAGATTTAGCAGTTTTTAATGCTTTTCTGTAAGATAGGTTACTTTCCCTCCAAGCAATACGAAATACTTCTAGTTTTGTTTTCCTCCAGCTGCGCTCCATTTTCCGTGGTGCTCTCTTTAGGGGTGCGAGTGTGCTCATTACACAACGGTGTCAGACTGTTTTCCTTAACTTTCCTTAAGCGTAAAGGAGCAACTGTATTTAAAATGCTAGAAAAGAGAGAGTCCATAGTTTCTGTTACATCATCAAGTTGTTCTGAGGTTTTTGGATATGCTAAGGAATTGGGATACATCAGGAAGATTACTTACAAAGCAGTCTTTTGTGGTAGAAGTGATGGTTCTACCATACTTGTAACAAGAAGTGGAATTTACAGTTTTAGCTATATGAAGTTTGCACAAAACTAAATAATGATCTGAGATATCATCGCTTGGCTGCATAATTTCAACACCATCAACATCAATTCCATGTGACAGTATAAATCTAGAGTATGATTTCGACAATGAGTAGGTCCTGAGACGTGTTGTCTAACCCCAATAGAGTTCAGAATGTCTATAAATGCTGATCCCAATGCATCTTTTTCATTATCAACATGGATATTAAAATCACCAACAATTAAAACTTTATCTGCAGCCAGCACTAACTCGGATGTAAAATCAGCAAACTCTTTAATAAAGTCTGTATGGTGCCCTGGTGGCCTGTATACAGTAGCCAGTACAAACATCACAGGGGATTTATCATTAACATTTTTTTCTCTGGATAATGTTATATTAAGCACCAATACTTCAAACGAGTTATACTTGAAGCCTGCCCTCTGAGAAATCCTGAAAACATTGTTATAAATTGAAGCAACCACCTCCCCCTTTACCTTTTGGACATGGCTCATGTTTATAACAGTAATCTTGGGGTGTAGACTCATTTAAAATAATGTAATCATCAGGTTTTAGCCAGGTTTCTGTCAAACAGAGTGCATCTAGATTATGATCAGTGATCATATTATTTACAAAAAGTGCTTTCGTAGAAAGGGACCTGATAATAGTCCTTCCTTCCTTCATTCCTTCCAAGGACAGAGACAACCAATGAACAAACAAACTGTAGTTGTAATAACCCTTGTTATAATCAATGAAGCTGTCCATACACTTTATGATAAATTAATCACTTACATCATAAGTACATCTGCACTTTGTTGCTTATAATGAGAAAATGTGCATTTATAAACTCAATAAACTATAAACAATAAACTCTTCTCTTTTTTATCTCATTGAAGATAGTGGATTAAAATGAAACTGATGTTCCATGTTGTCATTGGACCAAGATGAACTACCAGGTTGCTTATTTACTGAAGCAAAAAGTTATCAGCTGGTCCTGTGTGAAAAATGTATTTCCCTTGTGCTTACTAATACCCAAATCAATGAAACTGTCATGAGGTTCATTATGAGGTTCAGTTGGACTAGATGTGTATCTACGGTTGCAATCAAAATTATTCAACCTACACACACACACACACACACACACACACACACACACACACACACACACACACAAAATAGAGAACTGAATTCATAACAACTAATCAAAGCAGAGATCATGACAATACAGCAACAAAAGGAAATAAGGCATCAAATAGCATCACAGTTGGTCTTGGCTGGCCTTCATAACCGCTGACGGCTTTGAGAAATGGCCACGAGTTTCTCTCATCTAAATTTGTTCATATCATTTGCGAATTGCGACTAAAAATAGATGTGTGCAAACTGGAAAATGTATTTAGGAACATGAGTGTGAATACAATATCTTAAACAGCCTAACTTATACAGTAGCCTATTACAATCATTAATTTCTTCAATTTATTTATGGAAAAACAGCGATACAGCCTCATATGATAACTGAACTCTAAAAAGGCAACGATTTAATTTAAATGAGCACAGATGAGAAAAAAGGCGCAGCGAGGGAAGGAGACAGGCTGAATGAAAACACTCGCCACACGGCGCTGACGCTGCCGTTACCCGGTAACCCTGTAAACAAAGCAGCTTCTGAACTGTGCCAGCATACCAAAGTGCATATTATCCGTCCGAAATTCTATGCGATATTAGTAATTTTCAATACTATTTTGGGCAGATAGTGTGGGTAGTAAGCACAAAGGCACGCAGGGTGTGTCAATGTTGCAAACAGTCATTTAGATATTTATATTCGCTTTAGTCTTCACCATAGTACCAAATTAATACTTAAACACTTAATAACTATTTATTTTCATACTTAGACATATTTTTTCTTTTAATCTACAATAAAACATGGCCTATCTATTGACTGGTTTGTTATTGTATGGTAAGACTTAGGTTCCATTAACATTAGTTAACTACATTAGTTAACATGAAATAACAATGACTGCATTTATTAATCTTATTTCATGTTAATTTCAACTTTTAATAATACATTATGAAATCAAAAGTTGTGTCTGCTAATATTATTCAATGGAGCTAATATTAACTAACAATAAATAGTTGTATTTTTATTAATCACCATTAACAAAGAATACTAACTGCAACAATTAGCTATTGCACATTGTTAATTAATGTAAACCTGCTTTAACTAATGTTAACAAATGGGGCCTTATTAAGTGTTACCTATTGTTCTTTTGTTCATTTGAACTTAATCTTTTGTTTACTTTACTTTGTTTACTTAAACTTGTTTATATTTTTGTGTATTTTTTTAATAAAGTCTTTCTTTAGTAAAATATCAACATCTTACCTACATACAGTTTAATAGAACTATAAATAATTACATAATTAGCCTATTAAATAGAGTCTGAAGCTCTATTTAGAGCTATATAGAGTCTAAATTATTTAAAAACCTTGTGTAGGCTACTTCTCTGTATTCTGATAAATTAAATAATTGTGCTTGTAAATGTGTCCTTATATCCCCTTGTTAAGCTAAAACACATAATAATAAAAATAAAAAAAAAGAAAAAGAAAAATTGCACATGTGCTCCTTTGGAAAAAGGTAAGCCTCAAGCCCTGCATGGACAGACACGGTAACAACCTGTGCAACGGCAGTTATTCCCAGTATAGTACTGTTTAAACAGTATTTCTGGCACATCCTTGTCAGGGAACTCTATTAATTGCCTGAATGTACAATTAAAGCTGAAGGAAGTAGCTCTGGCTACAATGTTCTTCCGCCAGAGACGCGCAGCCCCATAAAGTAAACAGAGACAAAGTTACCGACTGCAGCTTTAACCAGCATAACAATAAATGTTTCTGAAGACAATCACCCATTGGACCTTTAAGTTTAAGACTGCTAACTGCTGCTTTTTAAAACTTTAATGGGGTCAGGACATGATGAGAACCCAAATTTCCCTTCATCTTTTGACATGAGGTCTTTGTATGCTTAATACATCCTGCAAGTTTCTTAGCTTAAAGCTGCAGTCCGTATAAGTTTTGCCTCTTTGTCGCCTTCTCTGTTGAAAACCTGCAATTGCAGCTATTTGTGGAATTATTTTCCTTGCATGGGTTTTGCACCAGCAGGCTCCAGCGTGGCTGAATCTAATGTGTGGCTGTCAGTTACTGCACCGGTGTGGATACTGCACTTTGTGAGGCAAATAAGAGTTTTTACTGGAGAATGTAATCTGAACAAGTAAGTACCAACTGCCACTTTGTTCTGATTAACTGAGGAAAAAAACATTAAATAATTTGCGCTATCAATGGTGATTAAATCTAACGATCGGTTAGCTCATATCACATCAAACCGTGTCAATTATTATTATTGTTATACTTTGTTTTCAAATTCAATCCACCATTTATTCCAGCTGCTGTGAGAAAAGGCTAATAATAAAGGCTAATAAAAGGTGAATAAACGATCCGTCACCTGCAGCATCCTCAAGAGCATACTAGCCGGGACAAATTCTTTATGTTTACAGACGTGACGTACTGTAATGACGCAGCGCCATGCTTGAATTTCCCACTCAAATTAGAAAACTTTATTACTTACCGTTGTGAATGGAGCTAAAGTAAGGTGATAGTTTTGAACACTGGCTGGTTATGTACTGGCTCAAAAAAAAATTTGGATAATTTTTAAACAAAAAAGTTATGGACTGCAGCTTTAAAAAGTCTTCATCATCAATAAAAAATGATTTATGTAATAACCCTTAGAAAACGGTTTGTTTTGGATCAGAGGGAAAAGGTGACGCCACCGGGGACAGTTGTTTACATGACCGCCTCCAGAGCAAGACAACTACACCTACAGCCATGGCCAAAAATATCAGCACCCTTAGTAAATATGATCAAAGAAGGCTGTGAAAATTAATTTGCATTGTTAATCCTTTTGATCTTTTATTTAAAAAAATCACAAAAATCTAACCTTTCATTGGGTAATAAGTCTAAATTTTCTCCTATAATGACTGATGAGGTTAGAGAACACCTGACAAGAGATCAGAGACCATTCCTTCATCCAGAATCACTCCAGACCCTTTAGATTCCCAGCTCCATGTTGGTGGTGCTTCTCTTCAGTTCACCACACTCATTTTCTATAGGGTTCAGGTCAGAGGACTGGAATGGCCAAAGCAGAAGCTTGGTTTTGTGCTCAGTGACCCATTTTTGTGTTGTTTTTGAGGTTTGTGTTTGGATTATTGTACAGTTGGAAGATCCAAACATGGCCCATTATAAGATTTCTAACAGAGTCAGTCACTTACTGATTTTTTATCTGTTGGTATTTGATAGAATCCATGATACTACATGTCTAAACAAGATGTCCAGGACCTCCAGCAGAAATATAGGCCCACAACATCAAAAATACAGCAGTATATTTCATTGTACACATGGGGTACTTTTTATCCCTGTGTGTACCAAAACCCATCTTGAGTGTTTGCTGCTAAAAAAGCTATTTTTTTAGTTTCATCTGACTATAGAAGCCAGTCCCGTTTGAAGTTCCAGTCATGTCTGATAACTGAAATTGCTGGAGTTTGTTTTTGGTTAAGCTAGGATAATTTTTCTTGAAACCCTCCCAAACAAAATGTGGTGATGTAGGTGCTGTTTCACAATTTTTTTAAGGTTTTCTGACCCCGAGACTCAACTATTTTCTGCAATTCTCCAGCTGTGGTCCTTGGAGAATCTTTTGCCACTCAAAATCTCCTCCTCACCGTGCATTAGGACGATATAGGCACATGTCCTCTTCCAGGCAGTTTCGTAACATTTTATATTGATTGGAAATTCTTAATTATTGCCCTGATGGTGGAAATGGGAATTTTCACTGCTCTAGCTGTTTTCTTATAGCCACTTCAATAATTTGTGTTCTTTGTTTTTTCTCATTGTGATGGATAATTAAAGGATTTTGGGCTTTTTCCCCCCTTATTTATATTTCTGTGAATCAGGAAGCAATGGCTGGATAATTTCATGTTCATAATCACCCTGGATTACTCAAAATTTTTAATATGAATGTGGATATACTTCAGAGTTACTTTACTATAGTAAAATAATAACTATAATAAGAATTTCTAGGTGTGCCATTAATTGTGGCCAATGTGTATTAGTGAAAAACATTTATTTCTTAATGATATTTCCCCCCATTTTTAATTCTTATTATTTTATTTTAAATAAAAAAATCAAAAGGATTAACAATGCAGATTAATTTTCACATCCTTCTTTGATCATATTTGCCAAGGGTGCAGATATTTTTGGCCATGACTGTATTTTTGCATCATCGCATCATTGTCATACCCACAGGTGTTCAGTTGGCGTTAGGTATGGGCGAAACCACTTATCTCGATTTCGATACGATACCAATACTTTTAAAGGCCAGTAACATCGATGCCAATACCGATACGACACAATATTTCTAAACTGAACTTTAAAAATTTTTAATTATTACATTACTAAGAGTAAAATGGGTGATGAAACCCACTTAACTTGATATTCAATACGCCTTTAATTGCAACTTGATATTTTTTGTTTAAACATGGTTAAACTATTTTTACTATACTGATAACTGGAAATCTACAAATACTATAGCTGAACTATGGTCACTTTAGTAAAACCATGGTTAATTTTCATAAGGGACTGCCAGTGACAGGCTGTAGATTCCATTGTGTGTCATTAAATTTGCTGTTTACGTGCATAAAAAACAAACAAACAAAAAACATTACAAACATTAATATCAAATGAATATTAGGCCTTTGTCTGAAATGTCAATAGATATCTTTAAACAATAATAGCAAGCACACTAAACATAAATAATAATAGTATGTTCATTCATCCCACTTACCTTCATGCTATAATATCATTATATATATATAATATATATATATATATATATATATATATATATATATTAATATATATATATATATATACACACACACACACACACAGTAAATATATATATTTTTGTATCCCCTTTTTTGCATGTTTGTCACACTTTAATGTTTCAGATCATCAAACAAATTTAAATATTAGTCAAAGATAACAGAAGTAACACACCATGCAGTTTTTAAATGAAGGTTTTTATTATTAAGGGAAAACAAATTCCAAAACTACATGGCCCTGTGTGAAGAAGTGTTTGCCCCCCTGTTAAAACTGTGGTTTATCACACCTGAGTTTAATTTTTCTAGCCACACCCAGGCCTGATTACTCCCACACATGTTCACAATCAAGAACTCTCTTCAATAGGACCTGTCTGACAAAGTGAAGTAGACCAAAAGATCCTCAAAAGCTAGACATCATGCTGAGATCCAAAGAAATTCAGAAACAAATGAGAAAAAAGTAATTGAGATCTGTCAGTCTGGAAAAGGTTATAAAGCCATTTCTAAAGCTTTGGGACTCCAGCGAACCACAGTGAGAGCCATTATTCACAAATGGCAAAAACATGGAACAGTGGAGAACCTTCCCAGGAGTGGCTGGCCGACCAAAATTACCCCAAGAGCACAGCGACGACTCATCCAAGAGGTCACAACAGACCTCACAACAACATCCAAAGAACTGCAGGCCTCACTTGCCTCAGTTAAGGTCAGTGTTCATGACTCCACCATAAGAAAGAGACTGGGCAAAAATAGTCTGCATGGCAGAGTTCCAAGACGAAAACCGCTGCTAAACAACATAAAGGCTCATCTCAGTTTTGCCAGAAAACATCTTGATGATCCCCAAGACTTTTGGGAAAATACTCTGTGGACTGATGAGACAAAAGTTGAACTTTTTGGGAGGTGTGTGTCCCATTACTGTATGTCTGGCATAAAAGTAACACCACATTTCAGAAAAAGAAAATCATATCAACAGTAAAATATGGTGGTGGTAGTGTGATGGTCTGGGGTTGTTTTGCTGCTTCAGGACCTGGAAGACTTGCTGTGGTAAATGGAACCATGAATTCTGCTGTTTACCAAAAAATTCTGAAGGAGAATGTCCGGCCATCTGTTCGTGATCTCAAGCTGAAGCGAACTTGGGTTCTACAGCAGCACAATGATCCAAAACACACCAGCAAGTCCACCTCTGAATGGCTGAAGAAAAACAAAATGAAGACTCTGGAGTGGCCTAGTCAAAGTCCTGACCTGAATCCTATTGAGATGCTGTGGCATGACCTTAAAAAGGCGGTTCATGCTCGGAAACCCTCCAATGTGGCTGAATTTCAACAATTCTGATGAGTGGACAAAAATTCTTCCACAGCGCTGTAACAGACTCATTGCAAGTTATCGCAAGCGCATGATTGCAGTTGTTGCTGTTAAGGGTGGCCCAACCAGTTATTAGGTTTAGGGGGCAAACACTTTTTCACACAGGGCCATGTAGTTTTTGATTTTAGTTTTCCCTTAATAATAAAAACCTTCATTTAAAAACTGCATGTTGTGTTCACTTGTGTTATCTTTTACTAATATTTAAATTTGTTGGATGATCTGAAACATTAAAGTGTGACAAACATGCAAAAAAAAAAAAGAGAGATCAGGACAACACTTTTTCCACCACTGTATATATATATATATATATATATATATATATATATATACACACATAGTTTTTTTTTTTTTTTCTGCATGCGGACAAGGTTTTGAAGTCACCACATAAAACGCTTCGGTTACTTAACGTAACCTCGGCTCCCTGAGATAAGGGAACGAGTGTTATGTATGTATGGGAAAACTCCTTTTTTTCCTTTCTGCTGAAGCCTGATTTGTTCACATTTTTGTAGCTGCACAAACCAATGGCGCTACAGCCCAGCAAAGGGGTGGGGGGGGGCCGACCGCTATATAAGTCGGTCTGTTGCGCCATTCATCAGATCATTCGACTGAAGCGACGATCATCGATTCATGCAGCTTGTAGTACAGCAAGTGACATAACGCTCATTCCCTTATCTCAGGGAACCAAGGTTACATTAAGTAATCAAAGCGTTCCCTTTCGAACGTTCACTCATGTTATGTATGGGAATTAATCCAATCACGACGCACTACGAGCAACAGTTATATGCTGCTCTGCAAGCCCAGTGTTAGAGCACTAATAAGGGCCCTAAGGGACCTAGATATTATCTCGCCCTGAGCTTAGCTGAGGGCATGAGAAATTACTACCCACATGGAAGGTTTAAACAGATAGAATCCGCGCCTGCAGGGCGGGAATGTCTAAGTTCTAGAATTTGGCAAAAAGTGGACGGTGACGACCAGCCAGCGGCCGCACAGATCTCACTGACAGATATGCCGCTGGACCATGCCCATGATGAGGCCATTCCCCTTGTGGAGTGGGCTCTCACACCAATAGGGCATTCCAGTCCTTCCGATGCGTAAGCCAGAGCTATAGCATCAACAATCCAGCGAGACAGTCTTTGCTTAGTAACCGGCAGACCTTTCTGGTGGCCTCCAAAGCAAACAAACAGCTGTTCAGACTGCCTAAACAGTTTAGAACGATCCACATAGACTCTCAAAGCCCTAACAGGGCAGAGAGTGTTCGGTCTCTGCTTGCCCCCAATAGGGATATTACTTGCGCTCTAAAGGGAGTAGAGAGCACTTTAGGAACATAGCCATGTCTCGGTTTCAAAAT
Organism: Cyprinus carpio; assembly: GCF_018340385.1. Classification (NCBI taxonomy): domain Eukaryota; kingdom Metazoa; phylum Chordata; class Actinopteri; order Cypriniformes; family Cyprinidae; genus Cyprinus; species Cyprinus carpio. The sequence goes on along the minus strand of NC_056579.1, from coordinate 17,782,427 downwards.
GACCTTGCAGTCATTGAGCCCAAACTCCAGACACGAAGTGCTGACCGACAGCGCTTGTAAGTCAATCGATGCCAAAGCAAGGAGAAGGGCCGTTTAAGTGAAAACGGCCTCAAGTCAGCCGAACTGAGTTGGTCGTTTTGGGGGTTTTTTGGGGCAAAAAGGATGAATTGATAGGTTCAAATGGGGGACTTTTTAAGGGCAAGGAGGATTCAGTCTCCTTGTGCCCTTCAGAAATTTAACTACGAAGTCGTTTCTGCCTATTGAATGGCAGGCCTCGAGAGTGTGATTCACTGCGATGGCCGCCACATACGTATACTTTGAGTGTGGATGGGGCGCGCCCCTTATCCATTAGCTCTTGCAGAAAAGTCAGCATGTGGGAGACGTCACATGAAACCGGGTCCACTTGCTGTGCAGAGCACCAATTGAGGAATACTGACCATTTCTAGCCATAGAGCCGTCTTGTGGACAGCGCCCTTGCCTCAAGAAAGTTGTTGCTTACTCTCTCTGGGAGCCTGTCAAACTCCCGTTGAGGCAAAAGACATGAAGGCTCCACAACTCTGGGTGGGCATGCCAAATCATGCCTTTCGCCTGCGAGAGAAGGTCCCTCCTCAACAGGATGGGCCACGGGGCCCTCGTCACTAGCTGCATCAGCTCCAGAAACCAAGCCTGGTTCTTCCAGAGTGGAGCTACTAGGAGGAGGGAGCATTTGGTTTCCTTGACTCGCCTGATGATCTAGAACGTGGGCCAGGGCATCTCTCCATATTGAGAAAAATGTTGGGCAATGAGAGTTGTCTTCTGAGGCTAAGAGGTTGACCTCTGCCTTCCCAAAGACCGCCCAAATTCGCTGTACCATCTGAGGGTGCAGCGCCCAATCACCCGGGGCTACCTTGCCTCTGGACAGCATGTCTGCTCCCAGGTTCATCTTGCCCGGCACATGAACCGCCCTTAGGGAGAGGAGTTATTTCTGTGCCCAGAGAAGGAAGTGATGAACCAATCTGTATAAGGCGTGAGACCTGAGACCGCCTTGGTGATATAATTGGTGATATAAGACACCACTGTCGTGCTGTCTGAACCCTGACCAGGAAATCTCTTCAACCGCCAAGCGTGGGGCGGGACTCGGACTTTTAGCCAAAATTGGAGGGGCCGCATGTGGAGCAGGCCCAGCGAAGTTACAGAGTTGGCAGCCCCCTCAGGGGGCGTGTCGTCCCCAGTTTGAGGGAAGCTGTCAATTGCTGAATAGTCAGGGACCGATCCGGCGAAATCTACGCTCACATTAGGGCAGAGTCTAGAACCGTTCCCAGAAAAACAGTTCGTCGTCTGGGCAACAATTGGTTCTTGCGTGAGTTGATGACCAACCCGAGGCACTCTAAGTGACTGAGCAGCAGCTCTTTGTGAGCGTTCAGTTCCCGTTCTGATCTGGCTAAAACCAGCCAATCGTTGAGGTAGTTCAATACGCGGATTCCCATCTGCCTGAGAGGGGACAAAGCCGCGTCCAGGGGCGTCGGACTGGGGGTAAAACCAGTACTTATTACCAGGGCCCCAAAGGAAGAGAGGGCCCTTGAAAAGTCTTTACCGGGATATTTTCAAGGGGGGGGGGGGGGGGGGGGGCGGAGGGGACATGGGGGCCCATCAGGACTGTGCCTATGCATAGGGCCTGGGATCTTGTGCAATGCCCCTGGCCGCATCTATGCACTTTGTAAAAGTGCGTGGGCCAGGGACAGTCCAAACGGAAGGACTGCATACTGATAGGCCACTCCCTTGAACTAGAATCTCAAGAACAGTCTGTGATGGGGGGCTATGTGGATGTGAAAGTAAGCATCTTTCAAATCCACAGTCAAAAACCAATTCTCTAGGGCAAATATGCGCGAGAATTTTCTTGACCGTCATCATCTTGAACGAACAGCGCATAAGCAAGCTGTTCAGATGTCTGAGATCTAAAATGGGTCTGAGCCCGCCGTCTCTCTTTGGGACAAGGAAATTCTGCCTGAGAGGGGACAAAGCCGCGTCCAGGGGCGTCGGACTGGGGGTAAAACCAGTACTTATTACCAGGGCCCCAAAGGAGAGAGGGGCCCTTGAAAAAGTCTTTACCGGGCATATTTTCAAGGGGGGGGGGGGGGGGGGCGGTGGGGACATGGGGGCCCATCAGGACTGCCTATGCATAGGGCCTGGGATCTTGTGCAATGCCCCTGGCCGCATCTATGCACTTTGTAAAAGTGCGTGGGCCAGGGACAGTCCAAAACGGAAGGACTACATACTGATAGGCCACTCCCTCAGACGCGAATCTCAAGAATGGTCTGTGACGGGGTGCTATGTGGATGTGAAAGTAAGCATCTTTCAAATCCACAGTCAAAAACCTATTCTCGGGGCAAATATGCGCAAGAATTTTCTTGACCGTCATCATCTTGAACGAACAGCGCATAAGCAAGCTGTTCAGATGTCTGAGATCTAAAATGGGTCTGAGCCCGCCGTCTCTCTTTGGGACAAGGAAATAGTGACTGAAAAAGCCTGACTCGCTGTTCGCTGGGGGCACTATTTCCACAGTGCATTTTACAAGCAGTGCTTGCACCTCCTGCCGGAGAACAATAGCTTTGTTGTCCGGGACAGAAGTTTGAACAACGCCTCTGAAGCGGGGTGGTCTGCGAGCGAATGGTAGCAAGTAGCCTCGTCGAATTGTTTCCAAAACCCATCTCGAGATTCCCGGAATGGCTGCCCAGGCCATGTAATGGGAGGCGAGAGGTTTTATTTTCTCGACAGAGAGCTCACCTTGAAAAAGCGAGGAGTCTACATTCGAATAAGTAATTGAGAGAGGATGAGAAATTTTGCTCTTTAAAGTATGTGGGTCCGCTATCACAGCGGTAAAATATTTGGGCACGCGCTGCACCTGCAGGACGTGACCCGCAGAAAATTAAACTCCATCTCTCAGAGGTGTTCGAAGAGGTGAGGAGTGAAGGCGACCTGTTTTGGGGGGTGTTCCGGCCGAGGCAAAAACGGGGCCCCTCCTTTTCCTCTCTAGCGCCTCAGGACGGTTTCGGCAGCTCAGGGTCCAGCACAACTCATAGGCTGGGACCTTGACACTTCGGGAAAGGGAAGCGTTTCGCCGGCCTGGATTGCTGTTTCAGCCCCGGCTCTGTTTTTCGCTGAGACTGAGGCTGATGCTGCGCTGGCTTTGCAGGCTGAGCAGTGGGGCCCTTCTGGTGGCCCACAGCCACAGTGCCAGGGCCTTTAGGATTTAGGGAGGAAGTGACGCAGCGCCTGCAACGTCTTCTGAGCCTCCGAAAACCGCTCAGTGAACCCATGAACAGTGGAGCTGAATAGCCCTTTCGGCGAGACTGGCGAGTTGAGGAAGGCCATTTTCTCAGCATCCCAGATCTCTGTCAGCGTTAGCCAGAGGTGGCACTCCAGCACCACCAGGCTGGCCATGGTTTTGCCGATTGCTTGCGCTGTGGCCTTTGTAGCGCGCAGAGCGAGATCCGTTGCTGTGTGCAGCTCCTTAAAGGCCTCCTGGAGCTCCTGGCCAGACTCGTCCATATTACGGAGAAGTTTGGCTTGAAACACTTGAGGGATCGCCATTGTGTGCAGCGCTGAACTGGCCTGTCCGGTTGCTGCATAAGCCCTGTTGGCGATAGCCGAGGTGGTCCTGCAGAGCTTAGATGGATGCGCTGCATGGCCCTTTAAGCCGAGGGCAGATGGTGGGCACAGATGTGCGGCGATCGCTTCCTCCAGGGGGGGGAGTTTGGTGTTTCCCCTTTCGTCAGCACCATCAACGGTGGTGAGAGCTGCTGCAGTAGAGGGGTTCACCTTGGCCGAGTAGGGAGCTCGCCACGTCTTAGTGAGCTCGTCATGGATGGCTGGCAAGAATGGGGCTGGACGCAGACGGGAGGATTGCTGGCGGGTCTCTGGCAGGAACCATCCATCTAATAAGCCGTGGGCGGGCTCGTCCGGAGCTGACCACTCGAGGCCCAGATCCTCCATGGCCTTCGCGAGGATGTGGATTAGCTCGCCGTCTTGCTTTTGTCCTCACCAAGGATACAGAGTCGTCGGCGGTGATGTCATCAATGACGATGTCCTCCTTGGACGCGCCGAATGAGACCAGCCCTCTCGCAGCTGAAGAGGGGCGCTGGTCCTCATGTGAGAAGCACACGGGTGTGAGAGGACGCCAGGAGGGTGGGGCACGCAGGCGCTGAGCCGACGTGACAATGCCCGAGCCCGCTAGAAAAGATCCACTGTGACGGGAGGGCCTGGCGGAAGGGATCGCCTTGATGAAACAATGTGATCTGTGAGCATAGACGGGAAAGGCTCATGCTCTCGCAAAAAGAGTGCGTGTCACCAGCGAGCGCAGCCTCTGCCCCGTTTTCATTGTGCAAGAGTCCCTTGCACGAACCACACCCGCGGCGCAACATTTGAAGCAAAGCACGCTGAAAATTTGCTCTTTAGGAAATTTGCTCTTTGCCCGGATGCCGGATGCCTGCAGTGATGCTTCCGTCACTGCTTTCGGCTTCTTCCATGGCGGTGAGCAGAGCTTCTTCTAAGGCTTCTTCTTGCAGAAGAGTCAGCGAAGAGATGATCCTCATCGCTGAATGAGAATAATCTGATCAATAGCGCTAAGGACCGACTTATATAGCGGTTGGCCCCGCCCCCGTTGGTGGGCTGAAGCGCCATTGGTTTGTGCAGCTACACAAACATGAACAAATGAAAGTATACCCATACTCGGAATTGGTGCTCTGCATTTAACCCATCCAAGTGCACACACACAGCAGTGAGAAGTGAACACACCGTGAACACACACACCCGGAGCAGTGGGCAGCTATATCCAGCGCCCGGGGAGCAACTGGGGGTTCGGTGCCTTGCTCAAGGGCACTTCAGCCATGGGTATTGAGGGTGGAAGAGAGCGCTGTTCATTCACTCCCTTCCACCTACAATTCCTGCCAGCACCTTGACTCGAACCTGTGACCTTCTGGTTACAAGTCCAATTCTCTAAGCATTAGACCACAGCTAACCCCAAATCAGGCTTCAGCAGAAAGGAAAAAAGGAGTTTTCCCATACATACATAACGTGAGTGAACGTTCAAAAGGGAACCGATGCAATCACACAAAAAAAAAAATATCATTGACTGATGATGCTGCAATTTTGGTTATTAGCTGTTAAAAGTATGTGTGTCTGAGGATTTATCGTAATAATTACATATTTTTTTTATTTTGATTAGAAATGTATTACGTTTACGTAAATGTTTACATAAATGTTTAATTTAATATATTCATTTTCTCAGGTGACTTTTATTGAATGTGTTCATTGACAGTTAACCGGATACATTTGTATATTTGACCTATAAAGATAATATATCAGCCATTACAGTTTCCCTGATAGGTTCTGAGCATTTTTGCTTTCACTCATGCTTCCTGATCTTTTGCATCACGTTTATCTGAGATCAGTGTTGTTTTGAAAACTTCCATAATCTTTTCACAGTAACCTTAATTCATAATGTCCATGTATATGTCATGTACTACAACAGATGTCCTTGCTATGGTGATGTTTTTGTCATGATTAATAAACTGGGTGTGGGCACATTTACAGATTGACTCATTCAGTTGGTACATACTATATTCAGCATAATGACATTTTGCTGAACGATTTGTTTTGTTCTGTTTATGGTTGCTAGCTACAGTCATCTGCTTGTGACATTGTACAGAAAAAAGAGTAAAAATAGACAATAACTGTGACAAATCAAATTACTACATGACAATCATAAAGAAAAGCAATTATAATGCAAGCAGGTCACTTCGTGAAAGTCTCATGGTTACTGAAAAGTAACAGTCAAATGAAACTCCTCTTTCCAAAAATAGAAATAGGCTACATGTTCTAAGCAATGTACATAACTGTAAATATAATTTAACAGCACTGTCTGAATGCCATTTTCAATATTTGGACCAAGATAAGCTTTTATTTTAGGGCCAAATTATACTTAACATTTAATTCAGACATTGCTGTTGACATAATAAAATAACAATAATAATAATTAATAATAAGGCATTTTAAAAAGCTGTCACTTATTTTCAGTTTCAGCATCACGTCATTTAGTTTTGTTTTAGTGATTCATACAAACTGGGTGTGGATAAACTGTTGTTTTAAAATAGCTGCTACTTCAAATAGTCACGTGTATCTGCAAACAATAATATATAGCAATGACATACGTAAGGAATAATTGACTCTGGGCCGTTGAATTATTAGAAAAATAAAGCACACACGAGGTGGTGATGCGTTACACCTCGGGTGTGCATTATTTTTCTAATAATTCAACGGCCCAGAGTCAATTATTCCGCTTATACTACGGTTACCACACCTCACGACATCGATCAGATGATATATTTAAAGGGATTCGTCCGGTTTTTGTACTTAAATCGCTATTGTGAGTAGGATTATTTCTTCCGCATCTCATCCAACGCCTCTTTTGCTGTTTCCAAAACGTCATTTTAAAGCTGGTAATGGAGACTTGAGCCGTTGATAGCATTCTAATGCAGTTATTAGAAAGAGAGCGAGAGAGACAAAGACACACAGAGAAAGAAAGAGATAGAGCTTGTGTGAATTACGCTGCAGCAGCATCTCTAAACAGCACTGTTATTACCTCGCTAGTGAGAAATGTAATGTATATTTACTTTCTGAAAATCGTCTGTCATGTTGTTGTTTTTGATAGTCCTGTAATTTCTGTTATTACAGCTTTACTATGTGAAGGGATATGGAACTGTAATGCGGTCAGGGGATCTGCCTGGAACTACGTTCGCCGTGCATTTCCCAGAAAATAATTGCACGCCTCAGAACGTTCTTCAGCCAATCAGATTCAAGCATTCAACGGCCCCATAGTATCTAATATCTACTATAACCTACACTTATGATGCAATCAAGCCTCTTCCAGTAATCTCACTGTAATCTCCATTAATCTCATCTCATTGTAAATCTCACAAATTTACAATATTCCCCTTGTGTTTTTTTTTTTTTTTTTTTTTTTTTTTTTTTTTAAGTAATTTCTACTTTTGTATGTATGTGTGTATTAGGGATTTACTACTTTATGGGGACCAAATCCCCCAAAAAGATAGTAATACATTTCGACCTTGTTCAGACGTTGGACATTGTTTTGCTCCCCAAGAGGAAACAAGTTTATAAATCATACAGAAATTGTATAAATCATACAAAGTTTTTTTTTTTTTTTTTTTTTTGAAAATCTAAAAATGCTGAAAGTTTTGTGTGAGGGGTGGGTTTAGGGAAGGGGATAGAAAATACAGTTTGTACAGTATAAAAGTCATTACGTCTATGTCTAATGTCTCCATAAAACATGAAAACCAGTGTGTGTATGTGTGTGTGTAATATATGCATCTGCCGATTTCATGAATGTATTATTTAAAAATGAAATATTCATAAATGCTCTTAAAAACAAACATTGTCCAGCTGAACGTCATATTATTCATACTTTGCCCTGAATGAAACTTAATGTATAAAATGTACATATGTCTTGGTTCAGCTGTTTTGTGTCCCTCGTGCGGTGCTCATGAATGTAAAGTAAACAAACAGGCAGGCCTCCAGTAGTGGTGACATACTTTACAGTAACAGACTATTACTGTCTGTCCTCTGAGTCATCAGTGTGTTTAGTCACCTCCTCTCACTGCTGAGCCACACTTTTACTCATTCAGATATGAGAATATAATGTTTGAGTTCATGTTGAGATCTCTGACTTTTGATTACAGATTTTGGTGTCTTGACCAATTTTATTACAGTTTGTGCTATTTTTCCCTCTTTTCTGAAGAGGAGGCATGGCACATGTGAGACTAGTTTTTCTCAGGTCAAAAATCTGAGAGGCATTTGATCTCCATATTCTCATTGGGGTACAGGAGAAACTACATGTTAGAGTTACAGTAAATAGATCATGTGTAAGTTTCCTGTGGAAATGAGAGGCTTTCTGGCACTCTGACACTAGATGGTAGCACAGTTTGATTTTGTTTTACAGTTTTACAGAAGGCTGTAAAACTATATTATACAATATATTATACAATGTGTTACTCAAAACTTCACTGAACTTTGTTATTAAACGTCACAGTATTTATGATGATTTTAGATAATAAAGTTTTTATTTGCTGGTCATTATTATCCTGATTTTTTTACTTTTTTAAAGAAGGGAATCCAAAATGACAGTAGGAGAGAAACGTGTGAGAAATATGGGAGATCTCTTTATTTTCTTGCTGTAATCTCTTGCAAGACTCCATTTTAAAAATTATTTACTGCTCAGAGGCTGCTGTTGCTTTTTTATTGCAATGGGGTTTTTCACCTTTAATGGTCAGGACAGTAGTAGTAGAAACAGGAAACAACTGGACAGGTGAGAACTGAACAGGAGCAAGAAAGTACCTTTAGCTGGTATTTGAACCCATATTGTCTGAGGTGCAGTTGTGCCTTCACACTGATGCGCTGAAGCCTATGGCTCTGACAGAGGTTACTGTATGTATAGGATACTAAGGGCTGATTCTCTTATATGTCTCACTGAGATATCAGCTTTGTCTTAAGATGTCTTCAGTTTATTTTAGGAGAAACGTTAAACTTTTACTAATGTTGTTAATACTAAAACTATCATTTATATAGCATTAAACATTTGAGAATATCAAGGGGTTACTAGTTTAAATGTTTACATTTATCTTCAGCGTCCAGCATTGTATACACTACATTTTCCAAACCCACTAGAAATGACTTACAAGTGCAAGATGTTTAGTATAAAAGCAATACCTCTTTTTTTAACAAATGTAACAGTAGAGTCCCAGTTTGTTTTTCTTTCCCCCAGTTTGGTTTAGTATTCAAATTTTGTCTTGTACAGCCAATTTTTGTATGTATGTAAATATAAGATTTGGTTTCCTCTGTTAAATCACTTTGCAATAAAACACTGTCTACATAAAAAAATAAAAAAATAAACTTCAAATATGGTGCAGTCAAATGACATTGAAGCTAACCAGATGGAAGAAAAATAAAATAAAAAAGAGATCTCTTTACCATTTCAAATATTTCTCCTAGACAAAAATGAGGTTACCTTTGGAAACTTTTGCTTGAGTCTCCTGCTTCTCAGACTTGTCTGATCACACTGTGTGATGTTGTAGAGATCTCTTTTAAAGCTTTAAAGGAGACCATTGTGAAATTGTTGGAGTTTTTGTCTCAGGAGACTCAAGCAAAAATCTCAATTTGATTTTAAACTAACCTCATTTCTGTCTAGGAGAAATATTTGAGATGTCAAAGAGATCTCACTTTTTTCTTTAAATTAAAAATTAGCTTGCAACATTGCACATAATCATACAGCCTAAACTGTAATCTAGCCAGTCTCCTTACTGTTTTTCTTTCTGTTTAATGCAGACTCATACACAAGCAGTCTGTTCTTGTGGTCTTGGAAAGTAACGTAATCTAATGAGATGAGATGGTAGATTTATGTTATCGCCAGATCATCTGTTTGGGGATTTCATTTTGTCTCTCTCCACAGCTCTAAGCACACATGCAGCATCTGCTGAGTAGGCCTACTCTAGTCACGGACCTTTGATGCTCAAATACATACTCCAAAAGATATTCATTTGAACCTCTGCCGGGGATCAAAGGAAAACTTGGAGATGTCTCAAAGTCTGAGCAGACCGGACAAACTATGAATGTGTTTCATAAAAAAAACAAAAAAAAAAAACATAGTATGCGTGTCTGGGTTTAATTATTTCAGCAGCAGACCAAACCTAAAACAGTTACACAAACACAGCAGGGTGAGAACTAAGTCCTTAACAATCAACTGTATGTCACATCAAATGGTCATCTCTCTCATACACTTCTGTTTCTTCTTCTTGTTTTTTTTTTTACGCGATAAACTCCCAGACACGGACGGAAATGTTTACTCACTCACCGGTAAATCCACGTATATCCCAGTCTCCCCAAAATCCAGGGTACAAGAAGTTACATCTCCGTAAACGGACACTCATGTCTCAGTAAACGTCTATAAATTACTGTACACTTAATAGGTTTTAAATGCTACGGGCCTTCTATACAAAAATGCGTCATATGCGCTTATAAAAACTGTCAACAAAGCCACAAACACATCAAGGCATCAACAAAACTCAATTTTTATTTTTTCAGCAAATGCAAGACAGCAAACGTTTAACAGGACTGCAAATATTATTAAACAAACTCAGCAGGACTGCAACATTTAAATTGAGAAAAATATTTTAAATATTTTGCAAACACAGACACTTCAAGTAAATCATTAAACTGATTAAAAAAAAATTATAATTTAGAAAAGAAACAATAAAAAATGTATGCTAACCTAAAGAAAAACACAATAATGAATACACTTGCAATGGACACTCGAGCCAGAACAGTGATTACTGCTCTCTCAATCAGACATTCAAACACACAAACACACACACACTCTACAACTCTAATGGCACCATCAGGACCTTGCCACGTTTTCATTTAATTCTGCCTTTCATAAGCTACAGAAGATACGGTTATGCTCTTAAGTTTACATACCCCCAGCACAGAGATAAGCAAACTCAGTCCTGGAGGGCCACAGTCCTGCAGAGTTCTGCTCCAACCCTGATCCAACTCACCTGCCTGTAGCCTTCTAATAATGCTGAAGACCTTGATTAGCTTCAGGTCTGTTTAATTAGGGTTGGAGCGAAACTCTGCAGGACAGTAGCCCTCCAGGACTGAGTTTGCCCCTCTGTGCCCTAGCAGAATATGCGATCATTTTAACAAAATAAGAGGGATCATAATGTATGCTATTTTTAATTAGTACCGCCATAAATATGCAATTTTACATAATAGATATTCACATTTATTGAATTTATAAAAATTAAAATGTATAATTTATAAAAATGTTCAAAAGTTTACATAAACTGGAAGACACACAGCTGTTTTTGTTTAGGCATAGTTTTTCATGAGTTCAGAGCAATTCAACTGCCTGCTGTTCTTCAGAAAAATCCTCCAAGTCCCACAAATTCTTTGGTTTTCCAGCATCTTCTGCATATTTGTCCCCTGTCTGACAATGACTAATAAATTTGAGCTCTATCTCTCCACTCTGAGGAAAAATGAAGGACTCATACACAACTATTATAAAAGGTGGAAACATTGTTCACTGATGCTCCAGAAGGAAACACAGTGCATTAAGAGTTGGGGGTGTACATTTTGAACAGGATGATAAGTACATTTTTCCTGTTTTGTTTAAAGATCATATCTGTCCATTTAGTACTGCCCTTCAGAAGCTACATACTTTTTTAATACTGATTTTCAGAAAAAAATTAGTTTTGCCTGATAATCCAGTTCAAGTAGGTCACACCCTGTCTCTCTTAATAAACTGTGTTGCTTTCTTGAGAATCAATAAATGCGTTTACCTTTTGAAATAGTTGTGTATGAGTCCCTCAATTGTCCTCAGTGTAAAAAATGGATCTGAAATCATATTGCTGGAAAGGGTTCAAATATGCAAAAGATGCTGGAAAACCTGAGAAAGTGAAGGATCTGGAGGATTTTTCTGAAGTAAAGCGGCCATTTAAACTGTTCAGGACTAAGGACTCATGAACCAATATCCCAAAACAAACATGAACCACTATTTATTTTTATTTAATCAGCTATAATTCTGACTAGCAGACTAAATGTTTTTAAATGATATTTAATTTCAGTGAAAAATCAATACCCCATCATCCTCTGCCATGTCCTTTCTATTCATCATGTGGAAACTGTCACCGGTGGTTTAAAGGGTTCATATTTTCACAGTCCTTCAGATGAATGGTTGGGTCTGGGAACAGAGGATCCTGTAAAAATATAATAAAACACACATACATTGTACAGTTTTCGTTGTTTAAACAAGTTAGAACGATGAAACATAACATGATAGTACAAATGTAATGGAAACAGGCGGTTATTTTGTTAGCTGTACTATACAGCAATTCACAAGGTCACATATGTATATATAATAGACAGAATAAGCATATTTGGCCTGCTGTCGTCTGAGACTGGAGGGGAGAAAAGCAGCGATATATAGACTTCCTCTGATGCTAATTGGTTGGATTATCTGAAAATGTTTCTCCTAAACTTTGTTAAAATAAACTTCATTAATATTTGGAAAAAAACAAAAACAAAACAAAGCTAGTGAAAGTGATTTATTAACTGAATAAAAGATAACTTTAGTAACTGAAAAGTATTCAAAAACTGTGTTCAAGTTACCTGATTGATGACTGTTCTTTAAAGACCAGCAGTTTTCCAAAAGAATGGCAACTTTTGCTATCTGACCTAAAAACATTAAATATATATACCCATTAAAACATACACATTAAATCATATCATAATAAAACAAAATACATTGTAGACTTCTAAAAATTAAAACTAGAACACTGACATGAACAAAACAAGTGAAATTTATGCTGCACTTTGAAAATTATGATATATTAACAAATGAAGAAACACCATTTCTCCTCCAAGACTGTCTCTGGTATATCAGAAGTCCGCTGCAGTGCTTGGAGACTCTGAAATCAGATGAGCAGAATGTGTCTGCAGATTTGTCAGTGGGGAATATGTTACCAACTAAAGCAGCTAGCTAAACTAACATTAATTAATAAACATGTATATTGTACTAAAAGCTAACTTTTAAACATTTAACGTTACGTAGCAGTTGCTAAGTTACCAGTTAGCAGTTTATCAAGATATATAGACTAATTTTACAACATAAACCCACTCAAATGTATCCATTACAACACTTAACATTAAGCTTGGGTAAATATTTTTTTTAAAAATGTTTCTGTAAATTCTTCCTTACTTTCTTCTGATATAAATCTGGACCCTGTGACCGCGCGCTGACTGAAGGCCGCTGAAGCGGGAACAAACCGGAACAACACCGGGCTATAAATACAGTTCGAGAGAAATAATGCAACATTGAACCAATTTTAATGTTATATTCTAAAAAAAAAAAAAGTTATTTGAATGGTTTTATGTATTTATACTAACCTCCGTCTGATGTAAATCTCTCAGAAAATCAGCGCGCGCAACAGCGAAGCACCTGAAGCGGGAATAAACGGCTCGCAACAACTTCATGCTAGAAATACAGCCAAAAGAATTACAAGATCAAACAACGTTTAATGTTATGTTCTTGTAAACATGTTTTTCAAAATGGTTTTGTGTATTCACACTTACCCTTTTCTGAGGTAAATCTCTCAGAAATTACCGACCGCTGTCAGTAGCCCCTCACTGCAGAACACAGCTCTCCTGTCAGCGTGCCCGCGCAAATTCAAACAACAGCTGCGGCGGGAGGGGTAAGAACAGTGAGTCGATTCCGAAAAGATTCGATTCAAGGGCATCAAGAATTGCAGGTCTCGTGTGAATCAGCTCTAAATGTGAGGCCTGAAATGTCAGTGCGTGATATATTACTTAATGTCGCACAACGATCGACCTGCAAACAGCAAAAACCTGGATATTTTAGGCAATATTAAAATCCTGGCCGGTGTCCTGACATTTTATCCTACCCGTCAGATTTTCGTACCAGGGTAAACTGCGCATGTTCACCGCAATATCGCGTCCGTTTTTAGCTCATGATAAACAACTATATTTTAATGTATTTGCCATTACTGTAGGGTAGGATTTTAGTGGTTGGGGGTAGAGACTTTTATAAACACAATCTAATACGTAGAAAAAATTATTTATTGCTGGTTTACTGTAAATGTATCCCTTATTGCTTGCAAACAACCGCGAATATAACACATAATTACTGTATTTGCATTACTGTAAGGGTATGTTTAGGGTTATGGTATGTGTAGATGTTAATAAACCATAATTTTTATCGGCAGCATTTTTCGTTGTCGAATTGTACTACCCACTGGTTTTAATGGAGGTAGTAAAATCTGACAGCGTAGGGACAAATCGCGACAGAACACCGGGACATTCCCGTATCGAACGGCGCATATGTCACCCTATGATATGGAACTACGTTCGCCGTGCATTTCCCAGAAAATAATTGCACGCCTCAGAACGTTCTTTCTTCTTCAGCCATCAGATTCTAGCATTCAAACGGCCCCGTAGTATCTAACATCTACTATGACCTACACCTACACTTATGATGCAGTCAAGCCTCTGTTCAGTAATCTCACTGTAATCTCCATTAATCTCATCTCATTGTAAATCTCACAATTACAATATTCCCCCTTTTTTTTTTTTAAAAGTAATTTCTACTTTGTGTGCGTGTGTGTGTGTGTGTGTGTGTGTATTTGGGATTTACTACATTATGGGGACCAAAACACCCACAAAGATAGTAATACATTTCGACCTTGTTCGAACGTTGGACGTTGTTTTGGTCCCCATGAGGAAACAAGCTTATAAATCTAAGAAATTGTATAAATCATACAAAGTTTTTTGAAATCGAAAATGCTGAATGTTTTGGTGTGAGGGGTGGGTTTTAGGGAAGGGGATAGAAAAAAAAACAAAATACAGTTTGTACAGTATAAAAATCATTACGTCTATGTCTAATGTCCCCATAAAACATGAAAACCAGTGTGTGTATGTGTGTGTGTAATGTAGGCTATATCTGCCGATTTCATGAATGTATTATTTAGTTATTTATTTACAATAATCAAATTTATCTCACTCTCAAAAAGTAAATATTATATAGCCTAATATATTTAAAAATGAAATATTCATAAATGCTCTTAAAAACCAACATTGTTTCGAGCTGAACGTCATATTTGCCCTGAGGAAACTTAATGTATAAAAGTGTACATATGTCTTGGTTCAGCTGTTTTGTGTCCCTCGTGCGGTGCTCATGAATTAAAGTAAACAACAGGCGGCCTCCAGTAGTGGTGACATACTTTACAGTAAACAGACTATTACTGTCTGCCTCTGAGTCATCAGTGTGTTTAGTCACCATCTCCTCTCACTGCTGAGCCACACTTATTACTCATTCAGATATGAGAATATAATGTTTGGAGTTCAGGTTTGAGATCTCTCTCTGACTTTTGATTACAGATTTTGGTGTCTTGACCACCATTTTTATTATCAGTTTTGTGCTATTTTTTCCCTCTTTTCTGAAGAGGAGGCATGGCACATTTGAGACTACTTTTTTTTTTCTCAGGACAAAAAACTCTGAGAGGCATTTTGATCCCCATATTCTCAGTTGGGGTACAGGAAGAAACTACATGTTTAGAGTTACAGTAAATAGATTCATGTGTAAGTTTTCCTGTGGAAATGAGAAGGCTTTTCTGCACATCTGACACTAGATGGTAGCACAGTATTTGATTTTGTTTTACAGTTTTACAGAGGTTGTAAAACTATCTGTATACAATATATTTATACAATGTGTTACTCAAACCTTCACTGAACTTTGTTATTAAACGTCACAGTATTTATTGATGAGTTTTAGATAACTAAAGTTGTTATTTGATGGTCCTTATTTATCCTGATTTTCCAATCTAGATTTAAAAATGCATTTTATTATGTTTTTTTTTTTTGACTTATTTTTTTTAAAGAAGGGAATCCAAAAGTGACAATAGGCGAAGAAAGTAATGGGAGATCCTCTTTATTTTCTATGCTGTCACTCTTTCTTGCAAGACTCCATTATAAAATTATTTTTACTGCTCAGGTAAGGCTGCTGTTTGCTTTTTTATTGCAATGGGGTTTTTCACCTTTTTATGTCAGACACCTCTCTCTGGGCGCGGTAACAACTTCCCTCTCCCTCTCCTCAAACAGGACCTACTATGTGGCCAGCACCCTCCCTCCCATGGACAGGCTCTCCCCTTAGTACTAGCCCCTGCATCTCCTCGCAAGTCGTATATCCCCTCTCTGGCGTGCCTCGCGGTTCTTTTGCCCTGAATGAAACTTAATGTATAAAATGTAACATAAATGTCTGGTTCAAGCTGTTTTGTGTCCCTCGTGCTGGTGCTCATGAATGTAAAGTAAACAACCAGGCAGCCTCCCGTAGTGGGACATACTTTACAGTAACAGACTATACTGTTCTGTCCCTCTGGTCTCAGGTGTTGAGTCCACCTCCTCGCACTGCTGAGCCACACTTTCTACTCCATTCAGATCTGAGAATATATGTTGAGTCATGTGTGAGATCTCTGACTTTTGATTACAGATTTTTGGTGTCCTTGACCAATTTTTATTACAGTTTGTGCTATTTTTATCCCTCTTTTTTCTGACGAGGAGGCTGGCACATGTGGAGACTAACTTTTTCCTCAGACAAAAATGCTGAGAGGCAACTTTGAATCCCCATATTATCTCATTGGGTACATGAGAAAACTACATTGTTTGTTTAGAGTTTACCGTAAATAGATCCTTTTGGTAATTGTGTCCGTGGAAAGATAAGGGCGTTCTTTGCACTCCTCTGACAACAGATTTTAGCACAGTTTGATTTTGTTTTAAAACATTTTTTACAGAGGTTGTAAAACTATATTATACAATATATTGTTAACCAATGTTGGTTTTCAACCAATCTTCATATCTGAACTTTGTTATTTAACTCACAGTATTATGGAGTGGATTTTAGTATAAGAAAGTTTTTATTTGATGGTCCTTGGTTTATCCTGATTTTCCAATCTAGATTTAAAAATGCCATTTTCTATTAGTTTTTTTTTTTTACTTTTTTAAAGAAGGACTCCAATGACACCATCGTAGAAAGGTATGTGAGATCTCTTTAATTTTCTTGCTGTAAGCTCTTGCCTAAAGGTGCAGACATCCATTATAAAAAAAAATTTATTTACTGCGCCGAGGCTGCTGTTTCCTTTCTTATTGCAGCTATGGGGTTTTTCTCACCTTATAAGGGTCATGACAGTGTAGTAGAAAAACAGGAAACACTGGACAGGTGAGACTGAATCAAGGAGTTACAAGTTTAAGTACTTTAGCTTGGTATTCAGCGCCCAGCATTGTCTGCAACTGCGTTTTGCCTTCACACTGATGGCTGAGGCTACTGGCTCTGACAGAGGTTACGTATGCTCATGATACTCAGGGCGATTCTCTTATATGTCTCATTGAGATATCAGCCCTTTGTCTTAAGATGATTTCAGTTTATTTTTAGGAGAACGTTAACTTTTTACTAATTTTGGTTATACTAAAACTATCATTTAAATCAGCATTGAACATTTCAAGAATATCAAGGGTTACTAGTTCAAATGTGAAAATTTATCTTCAGCGTCCAGGCATTGTATGCACCACCTTTCCTAACACACTAAGAGACTTACAAGTGAAGTATGTTTAAGTATAAGGCAATACTTCTTTTTTGTTTTTTTTTTTGAACAAATGTAACAGTGGTCCCAGTTTTTTTTTTTTTTTTTTCTTGCTGTCAGCCCATGTTATAGTCATGTATGTAATATAGAGTTGGTTTCCTCTAGTTCAAATCCCTGTGCATAAACACTGTCTAATACAAACAAAAAAAAAACCAAAAAAAATAAAACTTCAAATATGACAATGCATGTATTGCGTCTTTAATTGAAAATGGTGCAGGTCAATGACATTGTAAGCTAACCAGATGGAAGAAAAATAATATAAAACAGAGATCTCTTATTCCATTTCAAATATTTCTCCTAGACAAAAATGAGGTTCCCACCTTAAGACTGCCATGGAAACTTTTTGCTGAGTCTTCCTCGCTTCTCAGACTTGGTCATCCTGGATATAAAAACTCTTTAACAACTCTCATCAATGGTCTTCTTAAAGCTTTAGAAGAGATCCTCAACAACTTTAACACTGCTTCAGATATTTTTCCTTAGCTAGAGAACTCTGGATCTCTCCCAATTGTCTCCTCGAAAAGTTTAGAAGCGATTCTCAACAACTTTACACACTGTGCTCAGATTTAAAAGAGCTCAGAGCTATAAAGAAAAAGAACTCTTAAGCGCAAGTGTGCATGTTCTTGAGGATCTCTAACTCTAACACTTTTGAGGAGGCAAATGTAAGGAAGATCCAAGAGTCTTTAGACTAGGAGAAAAAATCTGAGCACAGTGTGTGGACGCTGTTGAGATCTTGTTTTAAACTTGGGAGGAGACAAACGTGAGATTTGTTAGAGTTTTTGTCCTCAAGGAGAATCATCAAGCAAAAATCCTCAATTTGATTTTAACGTTACCCCTCATTTCTGGCTAGGAGAAAATATTTGAAATTGTTAAAAGAGATCTCACTTGTTGTCTTTTAATTAGCTCGTCGCAACATTGCACTATAATACATACAGCCTAAACTGTAATCTAGCCAGTCTCCTTCCTGTTTTTCTTTATGTTTAATGCAGACTCATACACAAGCAAGTCTGCTCTTGTGGTCTTGGAAAGTAACGTTACTCTAATGAGATGAGGATGGTAGATTAGGTTATCGCCGGATCATCTGTTTTAGGGATTTCGTTTCATCTCTCTCCAGCCGCTCTAAGCACACCTTGCATGCAGCATCTGCCCTCCTGAGTACTTATAGTCCCCTATGGACCTTTGAGTCCTAAATACATACTCCAAAAGATATTTCATTTTGGACCTCCGGCCGGGGATCAAAGGAAAACTTGAGTAATGTCTCACAAGGTCTGAGCAGACCGGACACACTATGAATGTATGTTTTCTGAAAAAATAGTATGCGTGTCTGGGTTTTAATTAGTTTTCAGCAGCTTGCAGCAGACCCAAACCATGAGACAGTTTTCACAAACACAGCAGGTGGGGAGAACTCGACAGTCTCTTAACACTCAACTGTATGTCCCATCAAACCGTTCTTCTCTTCTCATACACTTCTATTTCTTTATTCTTTATTCCTATTTTTTTTTTTATTTTTTTTTATGCAATGGGTTTTTTCTTTCTTTTTTTTCACAGTTTCCTTTGCTCTCCATTGAGGTGGGAGAATATAGATGGATGTACGGTAGCTTGGGCGTGTTAACAAAAACAAAAATAACTGTTCTGCAAAGAAAAGATTGTTTTATAAACCCATATGCATCCCCTTAGCTTATTGTATCTCAGGGTAGTAAATCTCTATGAATTTACATTGACTATTAAGGTTGCATGCTTTCAGGTAGAGGAATCAAACTTTATTTTTTTGTCAGAGAAACGACTAGTAGATAACCACTGGCCATATTGTTTTCAGTGGGACAAAGGCCTGATTATGAAAATATGTTGGAATGCATGTCAACAACAGAAAAAATAGGTTTACGCGGCATTCATACTTTTTTTTTTCATCCAAAATGGATCCAAAATTAATTATTGAGCAAGTACTGTACATAACCAATCATTTTTCAAAACCATCTCCTTACCTTAGCCCGATTCACAATGGTAAGCTTGTAATAATGTTTTCTAATTTGAGTTGGTGGGGCCGTTCATCTTTGCTCTCATTACGCCGCATTATGTATGTAATGAAGTAGGGTATGGTATGACAAATAGAAATTAGACTCCAATAGTCATTTTCACCCTCAAACAATTAAATAATATGATGTGTGTATAAATGACTCCCATTTAAAAAATATATATTTATTTATATATTTAAATATATTTATTATTTATATAAAGCTCTCTTGTTTAATGAATTAATGATTAGGTTATCAATTTCTCAACCAAATATCTCATTTAATGAGAATAAGTATAAAAACCCCTGCTGTGGTCATCACTATCCTCTTGCAATAGGAGCAGCTGGATGGCAAAAACAATGCTAGTAGTACCTCAAAATTAATTTGAATCAAATAACTATTGACCATGCCAAAAGAGTTGAAAATAAAAGTTTTGAGTGAGGAAAAGAAGGGTTCAATTCTGATTTTAGTTGTTTTAACTCAGGTTGTTTCCATCCTTAAAATTTCAAAGCCAGTGGTTCATAAGACCAAGGTTAAGCTGCAGACATTGGGGGACAACAAAGCTATAGAACAGCAGGGCGAAAATGATTTTCCACCATCTCACTAAACAACTGTAGGATGACATCAAGTGACATACAAAAATAAAGGCAGCTGGGCTTATGTGTCCAACACCTGGTAATCTAACAATGGTTAGGACGGATGAGAGAGGCCTACAAGCCACAGTGTCTCACATCCACTGTGGAATTTGTGAGGAGGATCGGTTTTGATCTGGGGTGCTTCCAGAATCAAGCACATTCATGTTTGTGAAAGGTGCATGAATCAAGCCATGTACAAGGTTGTCCTGAAGAAAACTTTCTTCTTTCTGCTCTGAGCCAATGTTCCCCCAACTCTGAGGATTAGCTATTCCAGCAGGTCATCTGCTCCATGCCACACAGCCCGTCAGTCAAGGTGTGGATGGAGGACCACCAGATCGCCTCCAATCTCCAGACCTGAACCCCATTGAAAACTCTGGAATGTGATCTAGAGGAAGATGGATGGTCACAAAGCCATCAAAACAAAGCCAAGCTGCTCAATCCGAACTGCCAGGAGTGGCATAAAGTCACCCAACAGCAATGTGAAAGACTGGTGAAGAGCAGTCCAAGGGTTATTCCACAAAATGGTTTCTGAACTCTTCCCTAATTGTGTTGTTTAAAAATGAATATGTACTTCTAGCAAACATATTTTTTTGTTATTCTTTGACTCAGTTGTCATTTTCTGTCAATAAATGACAATGCTTTTATCGGAATTTGAGAGAAATGTCAGTAGTTTATATAATAAAACAAAATGTTCATTTTAATCAAACGTGTAAATATAAAGAGGTAAAACCAGAGAAACGATATTTTTACAAGTGGTCTCTTAATTTTTTTTTCCAGAATTGTTGATGGGGAAACCCCAATCCTAACATTCTTGCAAAATTGTCTTTTACATATGATCGTCGTACTAATATTAAAGTAATGTTCAACATAACAGTGCCTTGCGTTTTGTTGAGTCATCCTACTCATCCTGTAAGTTTTGGCTTTCAGGTTCTTCAGTCAGTGCAAGAACTGTTTTGGGGATTTTTTTAGAAATTAAAACCTAATTGTTCTATCTATGAACATTTTATACATTTTAATTTTACTAATATAAACGAATGTTTCTGGGAGGCTGCATGCAGCAGGGTTTTTTTTTTTTTTTTTTTTGGCTAATTCCCCCCTTTGTGTGTTTTTTTTTTCTTTGGCTTTCGCTCCTTACACTCCAATGCAAGCACTGCAGGTCAAAATGACTTTTGTTTGGAGTCACCGTCACAACAACCCTGTCTCCTGATAGCGGGTCCTTCCATTAAACTGTCCCTCCACACACACACATACATACACAATACACATACACCCCATACCACATACCCACAGACCTCTCTCCTCTCTCTCTTCTCTCTCACACACACACACACACACACACAAACAACACAACCAGAGACGAGAGTACAGGACATATGATAAGTAATATTTCTGTGACCATGCAGGGAGATGATGTGCGCCATATAAGAAGCTTATGATTACCAGGGTATTGGGGGGCTTTAAATGCACCATCCATTAGACTATCGTTTAGACCTGCTAGGGCTTCCGGTCTGCCTCCTTCATCAGAGAGAGAGAGGTGAGCGGGCAAAGGAAACAGGACGAAAACAAGAGGTGTTCAGAGACAGAGGTCTCCATGTTTCGTCTTTAAAGAGGGCTGTCATAGCCATGGTGAACTGGTTTGTTATTGCTTTTGTTCTGAGATGATACAACGAAAACAAAGATTCTTTCCTGTGGAGTGAGTATATCAGAGGCACAATCTCCTTTCCTCTATCACATCATTCTCCCTAGTGATCAGCCCATGGTAACCCATACGACTGCCAAGATGCACAGCCAACCTTACAGAGTACAAATGGTAAAGCGTAGTAAGATATAAGTCAACAAAGAGGAAGCCCTCCTTAAATGGACTGCTTGTTGAGGCTTCACCACTCAACAAAGAGCACTGAAATAAAACTTTGTTAAATAATTCTTTTTAAACTCACTGTAGAAAAACACTTAATTCCACGTTTTTTGGTTATTGGCATAATCCTGGAACTCATTGGATTTAGTGGTGAAAGGCAGGTGGAAGTTCAGCCTTTAAATCTCACAAAGGAGTGAAGCGCAGTAAATACATTCTGGTCCTGAGCTAAGTTTTGTCTCTAGGGGAGGATTGACATTGAAGTAACTATTATGGGATGGCGGGGACGGAGAAAAGGCTGGAGAACTGCATAGAATGTTATTCTTTAGGAGCCGGATTTATCGTTTGTTGGGTGTGCCAGCCGAGATGTCTTTTAGTTTGGAATACTGAATGGCGGCGACTTCAGGTGAAATTTATCAGTCACCCACAAAAAGTTCTAGAAAAGTTTAAAGCACACCTGTAAGCGGGGGTCTCTGGACCCTCTTTCATGTCTATATAAAACTGAAAGATAGAAAGGAGCAGAGAGGAGAGCGACACACAGAGAGAAACAGAGGGAGGGGCAGACCAGCATGTTCCATTATCTCCAGTCCAGAATGACCCACCTGCCAGTCAAAGTAATGGACTGTGTGAAGAGTAGATTAAGAATGAGGTTTTTTTAGGAATGACTCTTTAAAGAGCAAAGTAGCCCAAAGACCTACCGTACAGTACAAGAAGAATCAAAAGAACAATTTAACTTTACTCAGATTTTTGCTTTCACTTTCAACCAGATAGTTGGACCACAAGAGAAAACAATACATACACATGCATTCGGTATAATCACTAATCGCTAATGAGAAGTTCAATGAGAGAGATTTTATTTAAAGGAGTGACTGCTTGGGGAGTTTTTTTTTTCTTTAAGGTTGTTACTCAGTGTCTCGTTGTGCTACGTGCCTCAAACTTAGGTGAGATATCCCCTTATATGTCTGCAAACAATATTCAAGAGTAGCCTGAGGACAACGTTGTTTGAAAACAATGCAACATAATTTTGATTGGGGCTAATGAAACTTAGTAACTTAAGAAACTAAGATAGTAGTTACTTTTTTAAAACTAGCTGATTATAAGTGCTATATTTAAACCGTTTTATATCAGACTGTATTTTACTACCAAGCAAACACGAAACATTTTTCTAACATTAGTGTACAGTTTTATTTGACTATTTCGGGTACCATTTTTGGAACATTTTCAGAATGTTCTTTTTTTGTTCGTTTTAGTTTGAATAATATAAACCAAATTTCTACAGAATGGTTAAAGTGGAAATGTTTGTTTGACATCCCAAGAACTTAAAGAGAATGTTACTACTGGTAAGTTGTGCACTGCACTGAGAATGACCTGAATAATGTCTGTATATGGACAAGTAACCAATGTCAATTTTCTTGATTTAATTAGTGTTTTCTTATATGTAACACCATTACTAATTCTATAAAACTATTATATGAATATTTTATGAACAATTTACATTATTCTCCTTGTTTTTTATGAATGAGACCCAGTAACGCCTTATTTCTTGAGGTAGCGTCACTAACAACAGGCATGCCACTTCAAAAGCAGCCGCATGTATTCTGACAAATAAACTGTCCTCATGTCAGTGGCCTGACAACAACTACTTGCTCTTCAACCATTTGTGTTGTGGCTCCTGGTCACTTTGGGTTATTATTGCAATGCAGCTGTCAACTCTGTCACCTGAAACTGCGTATATGAAACCGAGACTGTGTTTTAGCCTTCTCTAAAACAGGACTGACCCCCCAACAGTGACATTCTGTGGCTGTGTAGAATGTAGACAAGGTGTTCAAATCTCTGAGGACTGTGGTTGTGTGTGTGAGGTATCCTGTCTTATTCTCTGAAGGTCACACTTCGGCTTCTCTCCTGTGGAACAAACAAAAGAGTGTCACTGGCAGGGAATGATAAGGTAAATATAGCTTCAATGGGACTCCAAATGGCCACAGTTATCATGTCTTTACCTTGGACTTGTGTGTGCGATGTGTAGAGTTCCACAGGAGTGTGTGGTCTGGACTTAGTCAGGTCTATGCAGTTTTTTGTTGATTAGAGCTGTAATAGATGCAGATACTGACAGTGAGATGCTTGGAAACCCTCATGGCTAAGATTTGAGAGGAAGAAAGAGGCTGAATAAAAGTAACGAACATGATTTGTGGATATAACCGTTGACGTTACCACTGAAGTAACCCGAATTCGTAAAACTGTTTCAACTATTTATGTATCAGTAAGCTCTCCCAGTGTGCTCATATACATTCAACCTTTTAAATACAACACTGCAGGCCACAATATGTCAAGGTAAAGAGCGGGGGGACTGACTTTATTAAATCTGCCCTGAGTTTTTGGCACAAATGTATAAAGTATAACTGGATTGCAGGTGGTATTAAAATGGAAGGTTTGTTTTATAATGTTACAAAATAGTTTTATTTCAAATAAATGCTGTTCTTTTGAACTTTCTATAAATCAAAGAATCCTGAATAAAAAATTTACATGGTTTTCACTAAAATATTAAGCAGCACAGCAATTTATCATTGGATAAAAATAAGAAACATTCTTTGAGCAAGCTAATAATTTCAGGAATTATTTACATTCTAAAACATATCAAAATAGAAAACAGTTATTTTAAAATGGTAATAATATTTCACAATATTACTGTTTTTTTTTTCACTGTATTTTAGATCAGTTGAATGCAACCTTGGTGAGCATAAGAGCAATAAAAAATCTTACCTCCCTAAACTGTTTGAACAGCATATACAGTTATTGGATTTATATATATATTATATTATTATTATTATTATTATTTACAATTTATTATTATTATTATTATTATTATTACTGCATTAGTTGATTTTGTAATAATAACATTATTTTATAAGCATTTACAACTACTGGCGGTAGTTAATTTATTTTATTTAGACAAAAAACAGTTTGGAATTTAAATACTTTATTGGTTTAAAAGCTGTAACAATTATTGGCTATCACGATAAAACAGATTTTTAATATCAGTGCTTTTCACTGAAAATATAGCATATTATAAAGTGGTACAACTGTTATGAAATCCATCTTGTATGATGTATGTCCTGGTGAAGTTTCTAGCCTTCAGAATGAACATGCAAAGCAAAGCCTACCTAATATTGTTAAAACAACTTTTGGTCTAGAACAGGGTTCCCAAAACCTGTCCCTGGAGGCGCCCTGGCCGTGCGCATTTTGTATATCTCCCTAATCAGACACACCCAATTAAGTTCTTGCAGTCTCTAAAGAGCTGATGAGTGGAATCAGGTGTGTTAGATAAGGTAGACATACAAAAGGTGCAAGGCAGTGGGGCCTCCAGGACAGGTTTGGGAAGCACTGGTCTATAATATTGATATTCCAGATTGTTGCAATATTATGTTTAAGATATGAATCTAAGCACTTGCAAAACACTATACATTTTTCAATGTTCTGCCAGAGAGCTGAACATGCATCCAAAACTGTCATCAGTGACAAATGACCTTGTGTTGATAAAAAACTTGTGTGTACTACACTTCCAGCAAACTTCACCTCTCAGTTTTCTTCAATATGGTACAAAATACAGTCCAGACACTCCATAGCTGCCAATGTAAATGTTAAAAACATATTCACACACAGAACAACGGGGGGCTCTGTCGTAACAACAATAGAGTTAATATCTTCAGCAGCTGTCTGGAAGCGGTCTTGTGGAGACCCCCACCTAGGCCCGTGTAAACTCTAGAAGCAGAGGGCCGATCTCTGATGTGCTTGTGAGCTTATGTCATTATTATAAGTTTTGGCAGATCGCATATTAAAGTACTTTCCCCAGCATACTGAACTAAAAATAGTTATGAAAAAATACTTATTATTAATATAAAATATGAATACTACATGTGCATCTCCAAGTGTTGCCTACATTGCCTCAACTAATGTTGCTTTCTACCTCAGCTTTCAGCTTTTGGATGGACTACCGGGAATCTTTTAAACCTTGCGGTTTCTAGTCTGGCACAACATGCTTTGACTGACAGCCTGAAGAAAAGGCCTCTGCTCTGATCTCAAGCTGTATTCCCTTACCATTAACAATCTGACGAGCTTACCAGCCGATATGGGACCCATGAATGCATGCACTCTGACCTCCACAGTTTAATATATTTAATAGCTTGCATATGAAGACAGAACAGTACATTAGGTGGATTTGAGAATAAGTGCTAGTGGAAACGTGATCTAGACGTGAGGAAAGCAGCCAGGTAGAGTGAATATAAGTCATTTAGATGGCTCTAGGGGGAATAGAATGCAATCGATAGGGATTTATAATTGTCTTTAGACAGCTCATGACAGTGACTCAAGTTTGAATGGATGATGGCAGAATAATGCCACATCTGAATAGAACTTAATCTCTGACTCCCAGCATTCTCAGCAGGATACAACAGTGTTTGTGTGTCTGTATGTGTGCATGTGCATTTCTGTGAACATTTAAGCTTTTCGTTTTTATAGAGCGGTTCTCCTGTGTGCTCAAGGTTTTGTGTATTTGCCAAAAGTGTGAAATAATAGCACAATGCAAAAGAGCCAAAATTTAAACCATATCCTCTGTTTGTTCTCTGAAAAATCCATTTCAAATACTATTAGTGTGTTACAGTGAATACATTATTTTTTTTGCTCCCCTCACATTTCTATCTAAAGTAATTCTTGAAATGGGTTAAAATGCGTTTAAAGTTCACTGTGAGTTCTGTTTTCATTGTTGTCTATCTTTGCAGAATATAAAGATGTGCAAACACATTGTTAGACAAACATATTTTAAAAACAATAGTATGTCGGTAAATATTACTGGCTTTCAACATACAGCGGCCTCAAAAAGTAATGATGAATCTACTAAGCCACATTTATAAATGTATGAGTCTTAATTGCCAATGGACTACCACGTGCAGGTGGCATATATTTTAATCAAAGGATAGCACTTTTCAAGGAACACATTTCATAAACATTTTTTAAAATAATTATGGATAGATAAATAATATAAATGATCATTTACTTACCCTCATATCATTCTAAACCTGTATGGGTTTATTGTGTTGAACACAAAATATATATATATATTTTTTTTTTTCCCCATGTCTCCAGTGTTTTTAGGGCTATACAATGAAAGTCAGTTGGGCCCAGTGTTGTTTGGACCCCAACAGTTGTTATCTTATATGTTATATTTATGTTATAATCTGTATAATCTGTTAAAAATATATATTTTTAAACATAATTTGTTGTTAATGGAATGACAATTCATACATTTTAAGAATTCATACTTTTTTTTTCATACCATGTTTTGGAGCCACTTTATTGCTTTTATATCCCTTTGTGATAACATTTTACAATAGTTTCCTATGAATTAATGTTACTTAATGCACCAACAATTTGACAAAACTTTACGAACATTTTTGCATGCATCTGTAAATGTTGACTAATAAAATATTAATAAAGTATTTTTTCATTGTTAGCTCATGTTAACTAATGCAGAGACGTATAGTGACAAAAGCTTGTTTGATGGTTCTGCTGGCTGGTTTCAGAGGGGTTTTAGAAACTTTACTGCTGGTCAGGCTTTTTAGACCTGCATTTTAACCCAGCTAAGACCATCTTGGCCAGACTGGAAGAATAACATAAACCAGCCAAGACCAGCTTAAAGCAGGTTAAACTATTTCAGTGCAGTCACACTTCAGTCGTAAGTTCATTTCAGCTCTAATGAAGTCAAGGTGATTTAGCATAAAATATTTCTATTCCGAGGGATCCAGCAGCATGCTATTTAGTAAATAAACACCGCTGTTCATTTAACCAAAACCTGCTGACCCCAATCCCCTTTTCCCGCCTCTCATCTGTTTTGTGAGTCGCGAGACATCAAAGGCCCTCATTAACAAATGGAGACGCAAAAGACTTACATGAAAGCCTGATTGTAGATGAAGCAGCTGATTATAATTGCATTTTGTATTCAGTCGTTTTTTCTCCTCTCTCTTTTCTAATCGGGCCGACTGCCAGCTTTCTTTTCTATCATTCGGTAATGTGGGAGAGCATGTCTCATTAGGATTCAAGCGCGATGCATCGCTAAACTTAATTAAGCATAAGATAGACATGCGTATGGATGCAATCTGATCTCAATGTGTGTGAGCCCACGTTTAGCCCCCGTTCAAGGGTTCTCAAAGGACGTGATGATGCTGTGATGGCAGGAAAGTGGGGGGTATCTTGTCAGCTCTGTATATTTCTGTGCTGCTTTCTTTTTCAAGAAGGTTTATGATATGGCGAAGTAGCTAAAGGAGTATTAGTGTTACACATGGGATCTATTGAGGTAGCTTGTTTAAGATTCAATTGCTACTTTTTCTCTTCCTTCCAGAGGCAATCATATCTTATGTATTATGTATATTTCAGATGTGTAGTACTGCCTCTTGATCAGTGTCTAGGAACCAAAACCAAACATTTACACATCTGTTATTGCAGAAGCATCTATTTACTAGAAGCTATAGGATTTAAAGATGTGGAAAAAGAGGAATTTTGTGTAATGTCCTATAATTCTGTAACCGCATTGTACTGCAGCTGCAAGTGCGGAGGGAGTTGATTGATTGATGCATGAACATTAACTCAGTATTCCACAGTTTTATCTGACAGGCCTGATGGATGCTTTTTATAATAAATCCAATGAATCTGATAAAACCTGTATTGAAATGCAAAATAAGACCAAAAACATTCTGCAAATGGTCTACCAAGGAAGTCTTATATGCATCGCATATGAAACTGATCAATCCTTGTAAACTTTGTGTTGGCTTATGACAACGGCACACAACACAATGACTTCCAGAATGCCAAAATTAGTTTTCAGCAATTAGACATTAGAGCAAAAAAATGTAAGCAGCTCGCTCCAGAATGAACTACACATATAAGCCTGTCATCTGTTCAGATCATCTGTCACAATTGTGTCCTTGGCTCCTTCTGTACACTGAAAAAGAAGAAAAAGAATCAGTGTAGAAACAATTTTCGCTTAGAAAATTTCAAAAGTAATGACAAAGAAACTGCATTTTTTTTTTTTTTTTACGTTCCATTTACATTTACATTTACATTAATCCTTTAGCAGACGCTTTTTATCCACGAGCGACTTACAAATGAGAACATCATAGAAACAATGTGCCAGATCAACAACCCGAGAAACAACAACGGTATACAAGTGCTATGACCAGTCTCAGGTTAGTCTAGTACAGAACACGTAGCCACGGGTTTTTTTTTTTTTTTTATAATATTGAATAGAAAAGAAACAGAAAAAAAAAAGGGTAAGTACTAGTATTAGTTAGTTAAGTGCAGGTGAAAAAAGATGAGTCTTTAGATGTTTTTTTGAAAATGAGTAAAAGACTCAGCAGCGTTTCGAATTGAGATTGTCGGGAGGTCATTCCACCCAGCTGGGAGCAGTCCAGGAAAAGTCCCCGTGGAGTTTTTCTAACTTTTTTTTAAAGTAGGACTGATTTTTTTTTTTAAGTTAAGTTTTTTACAGTTTTGCATATACGCGCTTTTCTTTTTCTATGATGGTGTGGACTTTCCATCGACTTCCATTGTTTTTAATACAGATGCATGATATTTTAGACTCCATAACATCCCTGAATCTAACCCTCACACTTATATTTTTGCACTTTAGGTTTTCATTAAGACATTAATTATGTTTATTAAGCCATTTTCCTCCAGACTGTTGGCTGGTCTCCACATTTATGTCATTTCAGATTTGACTATTTTTTAGTGGATATATGCTCTCCTAAATATAATAAATAAAACCTCACACAAGACACGCGTAAATGCCTTCGTGCACACAAGGATCGCTGTTGCTTTGCGGTGAGTGATTAAAAATATGATTATAAATGACCACATTTATTGTCACTCATAATTATCGTCAAACAGTGTAAATGAACTTCTGCCATGTCACATTAATGTTTACTTACTTACCTACTTAGGAACACAGACATACATTAAACTACCAAGAACTTTTTTTTTTTTTTTCCATTTGTGTCTCCAACTTTTAGTATTTCTAAGTGCAAAAATAAATTTCGACTGCTCGAGTAAAACGCATACGTTTGCAGTCTATGATGAATCTGAATGTGTTATGATAGCTACTGTAGTCATGTTCATGGAAAACATATTTGCAAACAAGTCTGCGGGGAGCCCTTGATGTAAACGTTCGGTGCGCCTCAAGGTGACGCTTTTACCTGCACCTCAGAGTCTGGACTCGCCAGTGTCTGCGCTGGAGTGGAGAGGAAAGGTCGGCGCAGAAAAAACCTCTTCAAACCCACATGCACTTTATTTTTAAGAAACACTTGCTGATGGTATTTTTTCTAGGTGGTGTTCCTGAATATCAAAAGAAGCTTGTTTCCTTTTTTCTCACTAGCATCCTCTACCTGAGGAGGAAACCAGCCAATTTATTATTCTTCAAATCGCTGCCAGGTTATTCTAACGCGACACCCAATATATGGGAAAGCGCAAATGGTGCAAACGTGCGCTTTTGAGCAACTTTTAGGATGTGCAGGATAATTCCGCATTAGAGGATGTGAGGGGGACGGGGGGATGCGGAGGATGGAACACGGATCCTGCTTCTACCGCATCACGCCTCAGGAGGAAAAAAAACCCACAGAAACGCCACCCAAACCCGCCAGACTTTACTAGAAAGACTTAAAGTAGTCCAAGGAACGGACAATTAAATTTCCTCGCAGCTACCTAACAACAAAAGACCGCAGACTGAGCAGTTTGGATACAGCGACGCATGGGAACATACTTCGGATGTGCGAAAAGCACAATAATTTTGTGAAGGATTCGTGTCGCGCAACGCGAGGAGGACAACAGCGGCATCCTTCAGGATCTTGACAGAGCCTATAAATTCCATCTAATGCATTTGCTGGATGCTCGGACACACAAGTCTTTTTTGACCTGAAGTAAAGTGAACCTGTGAATATGAAGAACACTATGATGGA
Organism: Cyprinus carpio; assembly: GCF_018340385.1. Lineage (NCBI taxonomy): Eukaryota > Metazoa > Chordata > Actinopteri > Cypriniformes > Cyprinidae > Cyprinus > Cyprinus carpio. Next base: position 17,751,680 of record NC_056579.1, on the reverse strand, counting down.
ATGCTTCTGGATATCCTCCGTGAGAGCGATGCTGTGTGAACTTAATCGTGCAATTTTGTGATCTCATCTTTCTCCTGCGCGCAAAAGGGAGTCCCTTTTCACCTTTTATTTTGCCCTTCCGCTCGGGCCACCCAGTAGATGTGAAGTTTCTCACAGTCGAGAACAAACATGTTTGCGTCTCCATACTCTGCTGCATTTCCTTGTAATTCTGCTCAGAACAAGGTAAGCTAAAGAGAGTGGTTTCTGGCGTTTTCCCCACCTGCACCTTATTAATGTGGTTGTGGGGATTTTCTCCGTAATTTAAGATCAAAGAAAAAAAAAATAATAATTTAATTTATCTAAAGCTCTACTACTGGATGCCTGACTGAATCTTATCTAACTCAATGTGTGGTTTTGTGAACGTGCGAATTGAACGGGAATCTCACCGTAACGAGCGCGACATCACGGCCACTGACTGATTTGTGCTGCAGCTGGGGATTAGCGGTGTCCGCTGGCGGCGCGAGTCGATTCTGAGTCGAATCTTTTTAATGAATCATTAAACCGGTTTTGAAATCGGTTTTTCAGCAGTCATCACGCCAACAAACTTGAAATTCACGTCACTGCATCGAGAATCTCTTTTTGAACAACAATGCCATTCACAAATTGTAGTCTAAATAGGCTGTGTAGGCTACAAACAGACATAAATTGATACGAGAATAGGCAGTGACTTAACTATGGTTGCTTGAACGCATGCAATAAAACCAAATATGGTTTAAACTGTTTTAATTAGGCTATAACATTTTTTCCAGCCCCAATACTTGAGGAAGAAGAAAAAGCTGCGAACGGGTTGCTTTATGTTGGTCTTCTGCAGGAGTAGGCTAATTTAGCAGTGGCTAGTGCTGATGGTCATTTTTGCAAAACTTAAAATTGAATTTGAATTAAAAACATAAACTTAAAACATAAACTTAAATTATTTGAATCTTAAGTGCGGATTTAAATTCTATGAGGGAGGCTACTTATAGTTTCACATTTAGGCGTATTGTTTGACATATCTTTGTGTAGCTTTGAGTGGAACTTGACTTTATATTTTTATGTACGTGTCTACCTATATATATATGGCTTCATTAGAACCTATGTTACAACATGTGAAATATGACGACCACATGCCGACGTTATTACTATACGTAAAACCATCACTGAATCGTCTGTAACTGCTCGCAAGAACCGGTCCCGGTTGTTTTTCCCGGAAAATGTGCGGCTTTCACATACTTTTCGTGGGATTCGACGCACTTCAATATCTCGTCACCTCCCTCACTCCTCCCTCCCTCCCTTCCCACCACACCCAAAAAAACACACACACAACACCACACCACACACACCACCACCCACACTTCACACCACACAGACCCACACCACCAACACACACAACACCCAACACACACACACAACACACACACGCACCCACACACACACCACACACACACCCACACACTCGTTTCTCCACTGGTACAAGCTATTTCATTCCTTCATCCGTTTGAAGCAGTTCCTTCAGAAGTCCAGTGGTCAACAAGGATTTTTTTTTTGCAGAATTTGACCTGGCTAGAGGGGAATACCCACTAAACTAAAAGAAAGGCAATAAATATAAAGATTCTGATTTTTTCAATAAGTTTTATTGTCATAGAGTTGTAGAAAGCACAGTATCTTTTTTCTTATTTGTAAGCATTTCTCACTACAGGTTCACTACACAGGGTGAAGTCATTTAAAAAAGAATATGGCTTAATTTACCTGAATTTCTACCTGGGTTTGTCTGGTGTGAAACGCAGCTGAAATGTGTCCATTATGAAAGAGGTCCTTTGGGGGCTTGATCAGGTGTGGGGGCAATCATGGGACATGGCTGTAAGGTCAAATTACCTCTCAATAAATCTAGAGTACTCTGACTTTGAGCTTGGGGAACATTTGGTCCCTATGTTAAATGGACATAATTTTAATTATGAACTTTAAAATGAATGAGGACCATTACTTTATCTCAGGTATTCTTCTTTCCAAGCCTCCTTTCTTTGCTCTGTTTTTGTGCACTCTCTGTCTTTGGCCTCCTCCTCCTCCCTCTGTACCACTTTGTTCTAGTCTTCGCGTGAGAACATGTAGTAGTTAGACTGCTGAAAATGACCTTTGGAATTATCCATAGGTCTACGAGCTTGATGCTGTCAGCAGGCCCTCACATTACTCACAGTGTTTTAAACTGGAGAAAAAAGAAGTGGATAGTTTTCATTATTAGGCGGGAGAGATGTATGAGCTGTCTAGAACAGCACACTGTTGCTGAAGTGAAAATACTGAGTGATGAAATGAGTTTTATAAAAAGCGGTGCTTTTTTAAACTAAACTGAAATTCTGCAGAGGAACTGGTGCACCAAATGCACAATTTGATGATAACTGATAAGCTTGATATAAGCTGAAATGCAGACATTTTAATTAATTAAATATATAACACTAAAAACAAAAAAATCAGTTGTTTTAAATTCTACAAACTAAATCTTAAGCAGCACAGAATTAGAAAGTATGAAAAATGGATAATTAAAAATAAAGTGAATAATAAATTAAATAGAAAACATTTAACAGCATTAAATAAATTAATTTTTGTGTTTTTAAAGATTAAATGTATGACACTGCAACAATATTTTCATAGAAACAAATTTCACACATAAAAAATTGCTAGTAGATTTCACAATTCATATGAAAAACAGCATGTAATAAATTCTAATTAAAATGTAACATTTATTTTTGAGGTAAGAAATAGTATTTTCTTGTAAAATATACTCCAATCTTTGTATTATTTTTCTAGTTATCCTAAAATATTATTTTACAGATATAGCTACTGCGCAAATGTTAATTTAAATATAAAAACATGTGGAAATGGTAAATGCATAATTAATTCCATTATAGACTGATACTTTAACAACATCTCCAAGTATCTGATAAACAAATATTAGTACCAAAATATTGTGCATACCTGGGATCCCATTACGAATGTGCACGGGCTTCATGTGCAAGTTAAAAAAAAAACCACTATATAGGCAAGCTTCCTTGGGACCATAGACACCCGCACAGCTAAAATGACTTTAAATCAAATTAAACTAAAACCTTTGATGTGTTATGTCACACTGGAATAATTACACCCAGCACTGTGCCTTAGACATGTTGAAATTGAGATCGGCGCTTTTCTCAAAAGAACAACATGTCAAAGGCCAAGACTTCATTTGTTTCAAGAGCTGTTGTGGTAAATGAACACCGTTTGACTTTAACATCTTAATTTAATTCCCACTATGTGTTTCCTCAGGAGTTTTCTAAAGACATGGATATATACTTCCCTTTGTCATGAATAAAATCTTTCAGTAAACTGAAAGAATTACAGCGCATACCGGGAAACATAAATGGCCTGTAAATTATGGCACTTGTCTTCTCCTCAGCCATCACCATTTCAGCTGTATGACATCTGATAAAAAGACGCTTACCTGTGACCTTTAATGGAGGCATTTTATTGCGCCATGATGGACCTGTTTGCCTAGAGATCGCACTGAGTTACAGCAGAACATTACGCCTTATTATGCCACCTTAAACCTTGTGCTGATCTTAAAAGGCAAAGAAGAGTGTTTTTTTGTTTTAATAAAAGGATATTTTATGCAGTGGAATGGCATTTAAAAAAATGCTATTTCCAATATCTGCTAGGGTGTTGTAAATAATAAGATCTTTGTCATCCATTGAATGGACAAGGACAAGGTTAGTCCCTTCTGTAGGAGTCCTGTGGCCTCATGCATAAATATGCATCCCACACTGCATAAAAAATTGTCGACTGTGCACAGTGCACTTTATCATTATTAATTTCTTGGCAAAAGGATTATGCATCCACCAAGCAACATAATGATGAATGGTTAATCAAACCTTTTTTTTGGATATTCATGCACACATCTTATATGCATTGCTATATATGATATATAACTTAAATATATTATTGCCTATACACCACACACACATCAAAACAACACACATACAACGCTGATTACATCTTATTCATATAGTTATATAATATAATATATATAATATCCTTCTCTGTTCTACAGTTAATTGTCAGTTTTGTAGTTGAAAAAAAATGCAAAGCCCTGAAAGAATACAGACAATACTTATATCTCTTTGAGTTATTTGTTGTGTCTGGGGAGAATGGGAAGGTGGAGCCTCTGCAGTACGGTTCCGTTTATTGACATTCATGTTAAATTTATTACTTAGAAATTTGCGCGGTCATCGTATGTGTATATGTGTTTTGTCAACACAGGTGATGGTTGAAAAAGAAAGATTATATGATCTGAAGAAGGCTGTTCTTGTAGGTCCAGAGTATGGTATAGGCATCCCAAACTTGTTGTTTTTTGTATATATACATCATTTGCTATTTTGCTTTCTTTTAAGATCACATTTACAGGTGCATCTCAGTAAATTAGAATGTTGTGGAAAAGTTCATTTATTTCAGTAATTCAACTCAAATTGTGAAACTCGTGTATTAAATAAATTCAGTGCACACAGACTGAAGCAGTTTAAGTCTTTGATTCTTTTAATTGTGATGATTCTGGCTCACATTTAACAAAAACCCACCAATTCACTATCTCAACAAATTAGAATATGGTGACATACCAATCAGCCAATCAACTCAAAACACCTGCAAAGGTTTCCTTGAGCCTTCAAAATGGTCTCTCAGTTTGGTTCACTAGGCTACACAATCATGGGGAAGACTGCTGATCTGACAGTTGTCCAGAAGACAATCATTGAAACCCTTCACAGGAGGGTAAGTCACAAACATTCATTGCCAAAGAAGCTGGCTGTTCACAGAGTGCTGTATCCAAGCATGTTAACAGAAAGTTGAGTGGAAGGAAAAAAGTGTGGAAGAAAAAGTTGCAAAACCAACCGAGAGAACCGCAGCCTTATGAGGATTGTTAAGCAAAATCGATTCAAGAATTTGAGTGAACTTCACAAGGAATGGACTGAGGCTGGGGTCAAGGCATCAAGAACCACCATACACAGACGTGTCAAGGAATTTGCTGAACCACAGACAGCGCCAGAGACCTGGGCTAAGGAGAAGAAGAACTGGAATGTTGCCCAGTGGTCCAAAGTCCTTTTTTCAGATTAGAGCAAGTTTTGTATTTCATTTGGAAACCAAGGTCCTAGAGTCTGGAGGAAGGGTGGAGAAGCTCATAGCCCAAGTTTCTTGAAGTCCAGTGTTAAGTTTCCACAGTCTGTGATAGGGATGTGTCGGTACTAGTATCGTTTAACAATCTGCTCCCGGCAACCTAAATGGAAGGATCATCCCTATCCCCTTGGAGTGGGGGACTTTGAGTGTGCAGGCACTCTATGCACTAAATAGTCGCCAGGAAATGCACTTGGCAAAAGGAGTCGGCCAACATTTCCTCATTATCTTCTAGCTGGGATAACCCGGCTGACAATGCAGCGTCCGCTGCCAGCAGATGCTCTGTTCTTTACTGTCATAAATGTCTTTTTACTGTTGTAGCATAACTGTTGCAAATAAACATACATTTTTATATTTAAAAAAGTTGTTAAAATATGCTATATAATATATACAAAACGAATATATATAAAAACTTTTAAAATATAAAATGCATATTGAGCTTGAGGTCGGTGTCCATCAGCTTAACTGGTTGACGGACACGCATAAGCGCTTGTCATAGGAACATCCCAGCTGAAGATAATGAGGAAATGTTGTCGCCCTTGCCAAGGCATCTCCTAACGACCATTTAATTGCACTAGTGCCCTGCCCACCCAAAGTCCCCACCCAAGGGGATAGGGATGATCACTTCCACTTGTAACGGAACCGCTCGTACCGAGGCATGTTCGGTGACGATTCACTGGTATGTGATTATTTGGGGTGTGATGTTTTGTGTTGGTTTTAGTATGTTGTTTTTTTTAAATTGTGTTTTTTTAAAACCAATTTAACTTTAGATTTTGGAGCACTTACATGTTTCTTCTGCTGACCAGCATTTTGAAGATGCTGGGATTTCATTTTCCAGCAGGATTTGGCACCTGCCCACACTGACAGAAGCACCAAAGGCTGGTTAATGACCACATGGTGTTGGTGTGCTTGACTGGCCAGCAAACTCACTAGGACCTGAACCCCCAGAGAGAATTCCAGGCGGCTGTCAAGGGGAAGATGAGAAACAAGAGACCAAACAATGCAGATGAGCTTGAAGGCCACTGTCAAAGAAACCTGGGC